>NC_041365.1:7363139-7463139 GCF_900634415.1 Cottoperca gobio | reverse complement strand
TACCCTGCACGCCCTGTTTGACACCACTGTCCATCTGAGACGCACACCTCGGGGAAATAGGCCGAGGATTGAATCTGGAGGGAGCGCGTGTTGCTGTGACTACCAAGGAATGTTTGTCAAATGTCAAACTTGCTTCAGATCGAGCAGGATTCAATGAAAATATCCCGTCAAAAAGAAAAGAGCATTTCTTTTCTTTCATTCATCAGGAGCGGAGCCGAGTGTAATTATTCTTCCGTTGTTGTTGGGATTCTTTCAGAATTGAATTTGTATGTTTTATGGTGCATGTTACATATCAGTGTCAACCTTTTCAGGGACAAGTTAGACCTCTACTTGTTGGGGCTGTCATCGACTAAAGAAATTCTTAGTCGACTAATAACTAATCAATTAGTTGATTTAATCGACTAGCTGTAAAACTGAGTTCCTCCACAAAGAAACACCAATTTAAATCTTGTGTTTCTTGGAAATAACTCATTCAGTATGGAAAGATTATTAATCGACTAAAAAAAACTAAGACTAAGACCAAAACAACTGTTTAATTAATAGTTAGTTGACTAATATACTAAGAGAAGACAGCCTTACTACTACTACATACCGGTAACTCAGCCTAAAGCTGCTATTTACTATTTGACGCTGTGGGTTTTCACCTTGCTTGTTGGATTGTGGCTTAGACAGAGGAAATGCTTGAGGTGCAGGTCCTTCAGCAGTCAACAGAATGTGGTTTAGGGATAACTTTGTGTGTTGATACGTGTTAGCTGCTGCTAACATACAGATATATCTTATATGCAGCATCATGGGCTGAGTTGACAGGTTTAAAGTCTCTATTCCCACCACTGTGCATTAACACAGTGTCAGTAAAATGACCTGTAATGTAACACCAATATTGTATATTCAAAGTGCTTTTAATTTTAAGCTTCGCTAAGCTGCGATGTATCAAGTCTGAGGTGAATGCACTGTATTTCTGTATATCTTTAATCTGCATTTTTTCTATATGAAGTCATTCATTTTATAAATCAAGAGAAGTAGCTGCTGGTGGAGAAATGGTCATTAACTCTGCACTTATTCACTCCGGCCAAATTAGGTGCGGTTGCTGAGAATGTCTGGTCTCATCTGCTTGTAAAGATTAGAGGGTGTCAGTGAGCGTGTGAAGTAGGGAAGAAGCTATTAGATGAGGGTTTGACAGATGAAGAGAATAAAACATGAGACGGCAATTCTAATAATAAAAAGGAGTTATTGATCTCAGTGCATCAGTTGGGTTATCGCTGGTCTCCTCGACCCTCGCGTGATTGATTTCTCATTTGCTCTGTACAGCGTAAAGGCCACTTGTTAAGCTTTTTGAAATCCTATTTGAGGTAGTTATTACAGTGTGCAAAGTATCTGAAGAGACACAAGTACACAATCTTCAAAGGGTGCACTTGACAGTTTGCGGATCTTCAACAGGTTTAGAGCTGCGTTCAGCTCAGAAATGCAAATTTCCCTCAGTAAAAACCAGCGGCAGAGAAAGTTAGATGGCAAACTATTCTTACAGTCAAATGTTTTACAGCTTCATCACTCCGAGGTTATTAAATAAATATTATTCCGGTATTGGGAAAGTTTGTCAGATCCATATAGTACTTTGATTAATTCTCTATTCTCTTTCTGTGATCGTGGTACTTAAGAAAGTGATATGGCTTTATTTTCTTTAAATGTTTAAACCCTGTGTGTGTGTGTGTGTGTGTGTGTGTGTGTGTGTGTGTGTGTGTGTGTGTGTGTGTGTGTGTGTTTGTGTTTCACTTGGAAAGGCAACACATTTGAGACAAGAGACAGCTGACCCCATTATGTAAACATACTAAGCTCAGGAATGCCAAATCTTGTGTGTGTGTGTGTGTGTGTGCGTGTTTGTGTGTGTGAAACACGTCGCACATTGTTAACGCCAGACTTGTTTGTCTTGACATACAGTTTTTGAAATCCTGCCTGATCCTGCCCGGAAACACACACACACTTACCAGTCAAAACACACGCACACACACACACATTCAACAGACATAAAAGCAGCACACTGGTTATTCAACACACAGAAAGGAAATCTCCTATATGGACACATGAACTTGAATAGCAATTTTCTCAAAGGATAACAGGGTGTTGTAGCTTGTGTTTGACTATTCTGCAGTTTGCGTTGTGTACAGACTCTCTCTGCTACAGCGCAGAAAACAGACTTCACCTCTGTGGTGCTGTGTGTGTGTGAGAGAGAGAGAGAGAGAGAGAGAGAGAGAGAGATAGAGATAGAGAGAGAGAGGAGAAGAGAGAGAGAGAGATAGAGAGAGAGAGAAGAGAGCGAGAGATCTCTCTGCGAGTATAGAGCGTCTATCGCCTAGAGAGCGCTGCTATATCGATATCTCTAGAGAGAGAGAGAGAGAGAGAGAGAGACCGTGTTCAAGGCAAGTAAACACTGCGGATGCGATTAAGTAAGCTCTAATGGGAAATCAGAGTCGCTCCTCCGAAGGAATTGTAGGTAACACAAGTTGTTATGTATTCACCCCCCGATGTTTAAAATATACATCGAGAGAGGACAGGGAGGAGGAACTTGAAATAACTTACATTCTGGTACACTGTCATTAACTTTTCATGTGGGAAAAGATTCAAGCTCCGAGTGTGTTCAGAGATCATGGAGATGGATCTTAAGGCTAGTGAATAGCTCTTGAGTTGCGATTGTTCTGTCAAACTTCACAGCGCACACATTAGAGTTCTACTGATTCCAGATCCATGTTGGACTCTCGTGGTTCGCTGCCTATTCACTGCTATCATGAGCTGCTAGCTGCTGTTATTGTTGCTTCTTGCTCTTCAAGTCAAATGGAGTGATGCCAAGGACTGGGAGGGGCAAAGTAGCAACATCCTCTCTGTAGCAGAAGCTTTATGGGAAGTATAGTTTTATTTTTAGTAAACGCCACACATGCAACTCATAACCCCTTTAAGTTATGTGCAATGTGTCGTGTTTGAACGAGCTGTGAACTGTCAAATGATCACCAGCATGCAGGGTGTGCGGAGGGGTGAGGTGAGGTGATGGACAGTACACATGGGTGAGGGAACACAGTGTGTATAGACTGTGCCTTCTCCTTGGTGTAAAGTGCTGCTGATGCAGCAGACCTACACACACAGTCACACGCACACTGCAGTGGTGGGATGCTATAATGTTACCCAAGGGGAGGATCCTCATCTCACACTCTGCTGGCTAAATTACTGCAGGGAAGCTGCACACACATATATGCACATTAAGCACACACATACAGTACACACAAAGGCGTGCATGAACATTGCACACGTAGTGAGACTTATTTGTATTCTGTGCAGCCTTCCGTGTTTTGTCTTTTTGAGAATAATATCTGTTTCTTTGTGTAAGAGCTGCTTTTTCTGTCTACCTTTCTGTTGGACTCACTTCTGTGGCTTTCTGCTTATACAAGAAGCAAGCATGTGTCTTGGTCTGCAGCTCTGTCTGTGTTTTTCTACATCTACAAAAACGATTTTGTTAAAAAACAAAGCGAGCTAAGAAATAATTTCTGTGTGTATGTGACAAATTCTGAATACAGTGAGTCAGTGTTCTGTCAATGGTAATAAGGTCATCATGTGTTTATGGGGTCAGGTGTTTGACATCATGTGTTTGGAGAGAAATAGAATATCTGTTCATGGACAGTTTATAACTGCAGCTGAATGAGGGTCATTGGGGACGCCATGAAAAGACAAAGAGACTATTGTTGGTTGGCTTTTCTGATGTCTGTGTGTGTTTGTGTGTGTGTGTGTGTGTGTGTGTGTATTTGGCATTTGTTTAACATGCATGCAGAGAAGTGTGTGTGTGTGTTACATGTTGACATGCAACACTTGGGCATGGCGGCGAGGCACATTCACGTATCAGGTGATAGTGTGGGGAGGTTTTGTGCTCCACAGGGTTGTTGTTTGTCAGATGAAGGATGGGAGGCCGTGGATTGGCTTCCATCCATCACCAAGGACCTCAGGCAGGCTGAGACCATCTTCTCTCCATCTATCTGTGTCATTTTTACCACACTTTCTTTGTCACTTTTCCTCGGTTTATCCCTTATTTTTCTTCGCCCTCCTCCTACTGTCTTTTCTTCTTTCTCCACCTGTCACTCCTCTTCATCTTGCCTTACATTCCAATCCTCCTCCTCCTCTCGACCTGTCTGTCACATTGTCTCGCTTATTCACATTTCCCCTCTATTTGTCTCCTTTCCATTCCTCTTTCTATATTTATCCCCCATCTCTCCTCTACACTTCCCCCTTGCTCTCTCCTGCCAGCTTCTCTATTTCTTTCTTTCTTTCTACTTTCCCCTACATCCCTTGCCACTGGCATTATCTTGAGCAGAGGCAGTTTGACACACACACGCACACACACACACACGCAAAGACAGTTTGTCCTGCTTACAATTAAAGTGTACCTCCCTCTTCCCTTTTCCCAAGCAGGCTCATAATAGGAAATGCCCCCGTTATCTTTACGGGCACCGGCGTATTAATATAAGCTGTTAGACAAACAAGGTGTGGGCACATGTACATGCTCTGCAATGTGTGCACTCTGATGAAATGCAATAGTACGAGGCAGAAAGTACGTGGTCAAGCCTTTTTCAAGCAGTTTTCCTCCAAGGTTATTCTACTTATCATTGTAGTAATGTTGGCACAAGAAAGGTGAAAGATAGACAGGTGAGAAATGTGAGGAATGAATTGAAGGATGGAGCTCTCCAGGGTCAAACATTGGCTTTTAAGTTTTGTTTGGTTGAGTAGACTTTGAGTGTGGAGTTGAACAGGCGATGCACAGTAAAAGCCAAGGGGCCAAAATCCCTCTGTTAGCAACTAATAATAATTGTCCAATAGACTATTCTCTAGTGCCAAGGTAAAATCTTTCTATTACTTGTTTTTTTTTCTGACCAATATGCCAAAACTCAAATATATTACATTTATAGTGATCACATTTGGGATGCTGGAATCGGCTTAAAGCTTTCCTTTTTGCTTGATAGATAGTTTATTAAAATCTTTCTCGATTAACTTTCTTATTAAGGCGACAGGCAACTCATCGCACAATGATTTGTCATTTTGATGAACTTTCCTTCAACAAGGAACCAGGTCCTCTACCAACAACTATGAAACAATAAAAGATAAAGTAACTTCCTCATTGTTTGCATTTTTAGAGCTCTCACTACCCCACACTTTACCAAAAGTATAAACGGAAGTGATCAGTTTAGATTTCTGTTTGTGTGTAATTGTTTGATTCTATTATCTGGCTGGTACAGAGGAACTGAGCGTCTCGTTTTATCCATCTGTTCTCCGGAGAGTAGCCTTTAGACTAATTGCAAATGACTGTTTACTGCAGGGACAGTGTTTGTTAATGGACTATAGGGCATTATGTCACCAGAGAGCGTTGTGTGTGTGTATGGGAGGATGAGAGAGACAGACGGCGCGTGTGCGTGTGCGTGTCCGTGTGTGTCTAAATGCAACAATTTGGAACATGAGAATTGTAAGAAAGCTTTAGAAGGAGGTAATTATAGCCATTAGGGTTGTTTACACATGTTGTGATTTCACTGAAATGAGGGGATTGCTCACCAATAACCCAAAGTCATCCAGGGAATTTACTCTCCCTCTCCTTCTGTTTCTGCTCCGTCCATCCTCCTCCTCCTCCTCCTCCTCCTCCTTCCTTTCTCCATCTCTGGCGCTGCTGAGCTCTTTGAATAGGCTGCTTGTTTGCCTCCGTTGGCTGCTGGTAAATATGCTTCAGTATCCAGGATCAGACAATGACGATGTCGAAACGTTAAAGGAAAGAAGGATTGAAAGAGAGAGATACGAAGAGATGGTGTCAGCCGGAGAATTAGACAGAGAGAGTTCTGAATGAGTGAGTAAATAGAATTTTTGGAAAGATGTTTGAGCCAAGTGGAAGAACAAAGAGTCGATTGTTGAAGCAAGTTAGTGGCCTTTCAGTTCCTGGACAGTTGGTCCCTGATGTTTTTCTTAGAGTCCCTCATTGATCGTTACAGGGTTGGGCATATTCAATATACTAACAGTTACTCTCTATGCTGCCTGTCAACAATGCAATGTACAGCTTCATTTATTCAAATAACTATTGCTGAACAGTTGAAGCTGTCAAACTGTTATCCTTTGTTTTTATACCAACTGAAATCTGTCAACAACAAAATAACTCTTTAATAGCTCTGCAGCCGATCCACCCAAAAGTTGCTCTTATTAATTGCTTATAACGATCTAGGAGCTTCACTTAATATATATTAACCATTAGTAAAGCCATTACTTAGACTGTTGGTGGCATAAAACAAGCATTTTGACGACGTTTTTGACGGGTTCAGTTTGAACCCCGACTGCATCTACACTGAGCTTTGTCAAATGTTTATCTTTGACTTGTATAATATATTTTTTTTACACAGCTCAGTGAGGTTGTGAAGAGTGCACACTCGGCCGAGGGATTAGCACGTGAAAAAAATGCTTACAAAGCTTAAATGCTCAATTTGCAGTTGCAGTAGTGGCAAAACAGGAGTGGGAGTTTTGACAAGAGGAAGAGAAAGAGGGAGCTTCTGGTAAAGGAAGTGATCCCAGTGAGTGAGAGTGGAGTGAGAGAGAGAGAGAGAGAGAGAGAGAGAGAGAGAGAGAGAGAGAGAAGAGAGAGAGAGAGAGAGAGAGAGAGAGAGAGAGAGAGAGGAGAGAGAGAGAGAGAGAGAGAGAGAGAGAGAGAGAGAGAGAGAGAGAGAGAGAGAGAGAGAGAGAGAGAGAGACCCACCACAGCAGGGTTCTCTGCTGAGCCGCAGTGAACAGCGACGTGAAAAGGTTTTGAACCGGAGCCAGGCCCTGAGCTTTCTACGAATACTGAAGGACTGAGAAGAGGAAATGATGGGAAGAGAGAAAGGTTAGAAAATGGAAGATTAGGCGGGAGGGGTTGAAGATGAAACGAAGAGGAGACACGAAGAGGCTAGGGAAGTGGAAAATGGGAGAGTGAAAGACAAAAGTGGAACCCTGTGTAGTGGAGTGTATTCAGTCCAGTCAGTGTATGCTTTCAAGTTGACAGTTTAGGATGAAGCAGGGAGAGATGAATAATATGTAATGCAGGGCTTAACTCTCCGGGACACTTTCTTTCATAATGAAATATCAACTATTCTTTGTGCGTAGGAGAGACGTGAAGCTCAAACTCAATCATGAAGTTATCCTTTCAGGGAATGTGAGCGGATAACATTTGGACTTTATTAAAAGCTCTACTTTAGGTGGAGGTTTGGACAGAAATGACTCCAGAGAAATGTAGGAATGTAAGGATGGAGTGGAGGATAGGGAAAGAAAGAGGAGGAGGAGGAGGAGGAGGAGGAAGAGGAATTTAGGCAAATGAGTCAATGGCAAATCTCAGACAGACTTGGAAATGACAGCAGGAAATCCAAGTTGTAATCAGACCTACTTGATGTTGATCCGCTAGACATAACAGACATAACATTCTTAGCGCTCAGATGTAAGGTTTTAACGGCCGTCTTTTTAGTGAAGTCTCTTGAAAACGATTGGATAAATTGCCCTAAAATGTGACACTAACACTGATGTTCCCCTGAGGACGTTGTGGACCACATGACTTTTCACCTTGTGCATCATCATTTAAACATTTCAATTACTCCAATACTTTGCTTTATGACTAAATACCTGCAAAACTAATTCCCATCAGCTGTGCTTTGTGTTTCTCCCTAATTAGAAAGTGTTAGCATGCTAACACGCTTAGCATGTTACCATTGTCATTGTGAGCATGTGAGCACACTCATGTTTGCCTTCAGCTAAAAGCGTTACCGTGGTTGTAGACCTTTGTCTTGTTTCTATCTGACGATCACAACAAAACCCCAAATATATTTAGTTTAATATCAAATCCTTACCCCATTTAATTTTCTGTTGGTTCCACTAATTGATTAATCAACTGATTCAGCTATACTAGCTGCCCTAAAATGTAAGATGAAGATTACCATGGTTCACTTGTACATACAAGCTTATTAAAATAAGCTGATCATAAATCCATGCTTACAGGTGTAGCTGTTTGTAGGTGTTTCTCTTTGTGTGCTTTGCTGCTGAATTCTTGCTCTGGTTTGAATAAATGTTCAGAGAATTGTTCTCTCTCAAGTTGTCAGGAGCAATAAAACATGTTCTGATGAAGCCTGTTTTTATCTCACAATAACAATAACCTATTCAGTCCTCTTGTGTCGTGTTTGATAAAATAACATTTTTTTAAAAACAGGCTGCAGTGCTGAAGCTGGGGGAATTCCACAGCAGCGCTCACTGTATATTATTTGTCAGTTTTCTTTTTCTCCCATCCCCACACAAGCACTCATGCCTTTCCCTTGTAATGACACACACACACACACATTTACACTGACTCGTGGCAATAGACACACACTGGTCATAAAGCGGTAAATTAAAAGCGTGACTCAGAGCAACAAATGAGGCTGGGGGATTAGCTTCTTTTCAACCATGTTATGAAGGTTATTTTTAGGCTCCTCTCAGCCGCACAATGCCTCCATAAAAAAAAACAAAGCTTGTAGGGTTTGGCTTTTATATACAGAGCTCTGGCTCTGTGCCCGCGGGTTAGTGTTCAGCTCTCATTGGTTTTGCCTTCCAGTAAATTTAGCTTTTTAGCAGTTTGCGTGATGCAAAAAGGCGTTTCTTATGACGTATACGTGACTCAAAACTGAGATTATTTCAAGTAAATCTGTGTTTTTGTGGCAGCCTGTCCATCTCAGTTTCTGAAAGACCTTCCCCTCGTTCCCTCAACACATACAAATGTAAAAACAAAAAAAAAAAGCCTGCCTTGTGCACGTACACACAGAAATCAGCGTTGGCCCTCAGCCTTCACAGTAACTAATCACTCAGACAGCGTGGCCGTGCGCTCTCATTAAGCATGCTGTACGCTGAAAGCAACACCCCTAATGACTCTGCAATGCCTGTTACAGACTCAATACTCACAGACGTAATACTATAATAGCTAGCTTAAGCAACATAAACTCTTCAGACACACGGACAACACTCCTGCCCAGCAGTTTTGCCTCTGCAGGGAAGTGGTTGGAAAGTTCTGCACAATGTGTGATCTTTCCAAGCAGCACAATAGCTGTCAGTCAATGTGTGCAGCTCGGTACGATTCTGTATTCTATCAGCAAACAGAAGCTATGCTGGGATTGTAACCTAAAGCCCCCCTGTGGTGCTCTTCCAACAATATCATCGCTGTTCCAGAAACTTCACATCCCATTTGCTCTGACGTCTGCGCCGTCGGTTCACTCCGAGCTTTTTTAGCACTTTTTTTTCCTGCCCTGTCATCTTGCATCCGCTGATGCTTGTAAGATAGCATATAGCCTGCTCATCTATTCTAGCAGAGTTAGCCCGTTCGCGCTTCACAAACCTGACAATGTCTGCCGAGTATGCACAGATTCAGTCAGCAAGAATCTGCAGGGAAACGGATCACAGTGCTGTTGAATCCAAGTCAGTATTGTACGCCGCCTGAAACACTGCGTCCTCTTTTTTTGGAGCTCTCCCCGAATATTGGGGTGTGGTCCATGCATTGATTTGGGCGTCACACTCCTCAACGCGGTGACAGAAGGGTATCCCTACTTTGTTGCACTTCATGCTCTGTCTTTTTGGCTATTGTTTGTCGATTGGCCCTCGACAGTCTTTCTGAATTGTTAGCTGGTGATGAATTGCATGGATAGTGTAACGGCATCGATTTCTCTTTTTCTCAATGCGAGGTAGCATATCGACTGTCTCAGTAACTCAATCACTGGGATAATAGCGCAGGGGAAGGAGTGTTTGTGCTCGACATTGTGTGTCATTCAGTCCTTTTTTGATTGTTTGCAGGTTAGGGCTGCACAATATTGGAAACATGGCGATATTATTGTTTTCTGTAATGTGAAAGACGCAGGAACCTTCATCAGACACAGAAATACCTGTTTTTGGTCAACATCATTCTTTCTGCAGCCAACATATTTCTATTCAATTGATGTTGAGTTTCTTTTAAATCTTCCTTTTTGGTCTTTTTCTCCTTTTTCTTTCTTCATTTTCAGGTTGTACTCGACGACTGGCGGGCCTGCTTTGGTTGTTTTGATAAATTGATCAAGAATGAATGTGATTGGTGGTGTTGCTGTGCATGCAGAGCCTGCATGTCACTCACTAGCAACACACTCTGTGTATCCAAATTGTGTTATATCAGACAGACTAATTTAGTAGATAAGCCATGCAAGTTTCCCTGTCTCTGTCTCTGTGTGCACATCTGATAGCTCTACACTATCAGCCTCTTGGCAACAAGCAAATGGAGAACCACCAAGTTCTGCTCTATCTGTGCATCGTCAAGGACCTGTCGCCCTGGGTTACAGGGTTGCTAGAGGATGCATTGACAGACTGGCATCACTAAAGTGCCAGCTTGGCATGAGGATGCTCTGTATCCTGATTTCCTGCTCTTTTTGTTCCTCCTCAGCATCCTCCTCCCCTACCTGAAGAAGCCTGTGAATTCATTGTACCTTTTATGAATGTATGGGAAGAGATTTATACAAACAAGTCTAATACCAAACGATTTGGGGATTAAGAAGTGCTTCTGAATATTTGTCTGTTAATAAAACTGCTGCATAAACAGGGTGTGTTCTGTCCTCGCAAACAGGAAGCAAGCGCGCTGTTTCATCTTCCTCCAGTCCAAACAAACGCAGTGATTTTTAATCCGTCACAATTAGTCGATCGAACATTATGAGTGTTTGTTTCGTCAAGGTGCTGAACGCTTGTTTGCACTCAAGTCGATTGAATCCTTTTAATAGATTCATTATGAGTTTATTATTTATATTGCATAAAGTGTGTGTGTGTGTGTGTGTGTGTGTGTGTGTGTGTGTGTGTGTGTGTGTGTGTGTGTGTGTGTGTGTGTGTGTGTGTGTGTGTGTAAGAGAGAGAGGAAAGGAGTGGAGGTTTGAGGCGCCAACAAAGAGGATGTGTCTGGCAGCTGTGTCATTTCGCAGAGTAAAGGATTATGGGAGAATTACAATGAATGCGCGGGAGGACCCCCCCCCCCCACACACACACACACACACACACACACACAACTTTCCTTCTACATTTTGTGTGTGTGTTAAAGAGTGAGTGAGTCTCTGTTTACTGTATGTACATCGCTCAGTTCCTGCCAGTGACTCGTTTCCGTGGTATTCACAGCAGCTGGCACTGCTTTAGTCACAGTCTACCTACAACTTCCTGCAAATGCACACACTGACATGAAGTCATATCATAACAAATGAATGCAGAAAACAAACTCTGAATAATGTTTTCCCCCACGATGAATAGGATAGGAGCCATTCCTCAGCTGAGCTCTTCAAAGAAGGGTGACAGTAGGGTTTCATATATTATTTACTTTACGTAAGCCTGCCAGATGTTGTTCCTCTTCTGTAAGTGACAGCTTATGAAGGGTGAACAGAGGTTTCAGGCCTATAATAACTAAGGTTACTGTACAACTGTTAGTAGATATTGACATTGACTTCTAACCGTCACAACCATCCAGTCTGCTCTTTTCCATCTGAGTGACAACGTGAGTGCAGCATATTAGTTGTTGCATTAACTTGTCACAAGGCCAAACACACACCCCAGACACACTCCAGTGAAGTACAAAGCCACCCAGTCATCAGGGATAATCGACGTGTAGTGCGTCTGTGTTTTCTTTGAGTGAATGTGTCATCTCTCATGCACTCTTACGCCACACTTCAAGGTTGTTTTACATCCAGCGAGGCGTCCCTGAGTGCCTCTGAGGGCGCCGTTATGCATTGTCATTTTTACAGCCTATTATTGCTTTAGTGCGACACGGCCCGCAGAGTGATAACGAGACCCGGGGAGGGTGTCCGACCTCCGAACATCGGGAGGGAGGGATGTTAACAAGCATTTGTCGATCACTGGGTGTTTGGCATATAGCACACTCTCTCTGGCACAGATGTATGATTACACGCTCTCACACGCTAGCGTGAGTCTGTTGGGGATGGACAAAGTAATGGATGTCTGTTGGGCTACAAAAAACTTAATTATTTAATATCTACTTTTTGGATGAATAATTTAGTGCATGTGTGGTTAAAACGAATGACAGATGTTCACCATAAGTCATCAAAGCCAAAAGTGACGCCTTAGAATAACATATTTTGTCTGACAGTTAAGTGCTAATCAATAAATAATGATATTAAACATAGTAAAGCAAATCCTCACAATACATGGAGTAGTTGGCATGTTTAATACAATGACGTGAAAAGTAATCCGTACGAGTTTCATGCGCCCAACGAGCATCATGTTTCATGTTACGGGCTGCAATAACAAAAAAAAGTCATTATTGCGCAATCTGCTGGGTATTTTCTTAATCAAATGATTAATTGTTGTTGATTCATTGATAATAAATATTCTTATTGTGTTTTCCCAGATTTCGAGGGGGACAGCTTCCAAGTTTCTGGTCTTGTCCGATCAACAGTCCAGAACGCAAAGGTATTTAATCTACTATCATGAAAGACCATGAAAAACAGCACAAACCTGCACTTCAATCAGGAGAGACTTATTTCTGAGTGAAGCAAAACGTATTGACACGCACACAAGATGATGGGAACTGTGAAGAGTCTTTGTCGATCCCATCGGGATTTCATATATTTTAGGGGCAGGTGAAGCTGTGAGTAGAATAGGAACAGCTGATGGCAGCAGAGAGGAGAACAGATTTAAAGTTTGACTGCAGCACCATGATTGGCAGTTGGACTGAAAGAGTGGACGCCCATAATCGGCCGATTTGGTAGCAGCTGCAGGAGTGAGTGGAAGAATTGAGAATGAATGAAGCATAGAAGTAGTCTTCCTAATTAAACTTACTTTGAGAAGCTGGAACCAGTGAATCTTTGGCATTTATGCTTAAACAAAGAAAATGAAGTGGAAATTCTGACTGCTGATTAGTCAGTCAACTAATCGACCAATCGTTTCAGCTCTATGTGTAACTGTATTACGTACGTGTACAGCACTTCAGCTGGGGATATGATCGCCTGCAAGCACCAACTCCCTCTTCAAATATTTCTCTTCACTCTTTGCTGTCAAAACTATCCAAAATATAATGCCATAAAAACTGTGGCGGAAAGTGTCACCGTGTCACAATGGTGATCTGGCCAAGAAGGCAGCAAAGGCATACAAACAATAAAATCCAAAACAATTCACACAAAAGGTACAGAGTAAAAACTAATGTGCAAGAGGAAACACAAACAGACAAATGTATTTGTTTAAAACTGTCCAGAGAGATGAGGAATCTAGTGTGTGTCATTCCTGCAGGTCATTCCAAGACCAAGGGGCCAAAATGAAATAGACTCCTTTTTCCAGTCTCAGTCCGCACATGTGGCACTTTTAAGACGAGCCAATTATTGGATCCAAGATTGTAGATATTTTGTACAAAAACAAAATCGATCCCGCTGTCATTTTAGTACCATGAAGCTGCTTTCAAGTACTGAAGGACTATAATCCTGGCCGCACTGTCAGCAGTTCCTCTTTACGGGTCAGTGCACTAATGAACACCATGTGTGTGGCGGGTTTGAGTCCAGGTTATAACATATGTCCCGTATCACACCTTTTCCAAATATCCTGTCCTTGCTGTGTGATGCTCCACTCAACACATCCCAGGATCATGGAGCTCATTATTGAGTCATCATGTGGATCATGGATCAAGTATTCTTAGAACAACACTCCGAGGTGAAATAAGAAGCGCCTCTTTGTTCAGTTAGGTCTGTACGTGTGTCTAACGTCAGCTGGAGAGTTCAGGTCAATAACTTATACAAGAGTTACAAGTTGCAGATCATTTTCCTCAGGGGGCTGAATTGAGTCTCGCAGCAGCTTGTCGTGCTTGAGCAGTCGATTCACGTCTTCTTCTTCTTCACTTCCACTCTGTCTCTCTGTCATTTCCTGAAGAAAACTTAGAGGAAGAGGTGAGGGCTTTTTGGACTAACTCCAAACAGCTGTTACAACTTTCTTTACCTTAACGAATCTTCACATGAAAGGGCTCTCAGCGTGACTCTTTTTCTTGTGCTCTTGCTTTCTGGCTGATTTTAATGGCCCTTATGACCATACAGTGAAAGATAAACCCATTTTAACATCCATAAAGTGTATTGTTTTATCACATCAACTCTCCTCTCTTCTTTTAATTAAGGAAGTTAGGGGATCAATGGGGAAGGTGCTTTTGAAGATAAGACACGATTGTTAGGAATGATGACATGAACCCTCTAGTGATACAAAGTTTTATTTTAGATTCCTGAGAAAGCCATCTTTATTTCCACCTTAAGGTTAAAACTAAACTTTACTTTTCCTGCTAAACACAAAAAAACTGTGATCTTTTATGGCTTTTATATTTTCTCAGATCCGTTTATTTTGTCCTCTTCACCTGTGAGGCTTTTCAAAAACAAATGTGTCAGCCTCTTTATGGCCAATTTTTGTAAACAAAACACACTGTAAATGTGGAGCTGAGATGAACACCGTTTTTCTTTCCCTCCCTGCTAAAAAAAGATTCTCCAACTTCAAACAATGGGAATCCACCCTTTCAAAGGCAGAACATTTCAAACTCCAAGGGGCTTTTATTTGTGGAAGTGGCGGCTAGTTTAGCCACAGGAACATGGGGTGCAACCAGCTGTTTATTAGTGGCCTGTCAGCAGAACAATAGCTGTGGTGGCTAGCCACATGCAAGCGGAAGGCTAACTCTGCAAAGCTAAGCAGCGAGGCTAACCACAGGAGAAGAAGACCAGAAGAAGCCAAAACACAGGAAATTAGCTTTTGTTTACTTTCGCTTGTCTAGACTTGCTCCTTCTAATTAAGTGCAAAGAGCCCCCTTGAGGATTTCTGATCTCTAAGGGATGAGCCTTCAAGGTTATCGCTGGGTGTTTCACCGTTTGTGCTGCTTCGCAAATGAGGCAGTGTTTGACCCATTTGTGGCCCCCAGGACTGAACGCTGCGGCGTTAGCCATACAGTAATCCCCCAGCGACCCAGAAAGTCATTTCTAGAGCAGCTGGTTATGTGGGCCAGAGGCCTAATAACAAAACAATGGCCTCATATGGCTGAGAAAGTGTTAAACATAGCAGGGATTTAGCAACTTAGTGTACATTATTAAAAGCACCATGTAAAATTCATGCCACTGACCACCACACTACTCCAAAGTTTCGCGCTGCTACAAGTGATGATAGTTGTCGAAAAGCAGGTGCAGTGGATCTAGGGTTTGTGACACACACACACACACACACTCAGGATTGTAGAAATTGCGGTGTGTGTGACCCAGAGGGTATTATTAACTGGAGAAGGGCTGATGTCACTTATCCGAGCCATGCATAGGATTAGAATGAAGAGTGTGTGTGTGTGTGTGTGTGTGTGTGTTTGCGCGTGTGTATGTGTATGCGCGTGCAACCCGTATTACTGAGGTGAGGGATAATGACAATAATACTGTCTGACTTTTTCATAAAATTTTACTACACCCGGTTTAGCTTTAAACACTAATGTCTCCAGGAAGGCTGCAGCTGCATCATTTTACCCAGAATTTTGTACGTTTTTTTTATACACAGGATGTTTAGTACAAAACATAAGGTTGAAGGTTGACAGATTTCCCAGCATGCAGCTGCATTCCTGTAGCCTCTCATGGGGCTTTTTGGAGGACGGTGCGAGGACAGAGGGGGTAAACCAAGAGGACAATCCCAACAAACTGCACTGTTCTCTGGGGCATCGTTTTTCAGATGAGGCCGTGAGACGACGGCCTCTGATGGAGCACACATGAAGTGTGTGTGTGTGTGTGTGTGTGTGTGAGAGTGGGTGGCCTGTTTACATTCCACTGATTCCTCACGGGAATCCCGCTCTTTATCCTCCGTTCCCTAGCTTATTTGCCTCGGACGCTATGTGTGTTTGTACATGTGTTTGTGTGTTTGTGTGTTTGTGTGTTTGTGTGTTGTGTGTGTGTGTGTGTGTATTTAGGATATTTTTAGATTTATCACTGGAATACAATTGGCAACAGTCCTCACACCAGAGCTTACCCCCAGAAGAACTTTGCTCCCTCACAAACAAACACATCCTGATGGACTCTTTAACCTTGAGTGGACTCCTGTTGGAGTTCAAAGTGGGAATGGAATGCGCATGTGTACGGTATGCACCTAAATGCATCATCCTGTGGCCCCCAGCTCTGCATCCTGAGAGCATAAACGATACATAAAAGTGTCCGCTGTGTGTATTTTCAAAACTCAGCCCTCCGATGGAGATTTCTAGGAAACAACTTTGTCATAGAAAGTGAGGGGATTGCACATGTCATATTTGTGCCCAAGCAGCTTAGTGACCAAATCTGCAATCTCTCTTCTGGCTCTGTTCACACGGTTAATTCCTCCTCAAGAGATGATGTCATGCTCCTTGCTGCATCAGCTGATGGTAAATTGATCCCTTATCTCCCCTTAATCTTCAGAAGCAACAATCACACAAAGTCAAGCTGGGGTTTGTGCTCTTTAAAAAAAAAAAAAAAAGATTATTGTCATTATATGTATGTTTTGTTGGATAGTAAACAGCAGAGAGAGACGCTGATAGAGAGGGTGGCACGTTACAAGATCAAGAGGTGGTTTACTTCACTCGGCATCTATTTAAATACAACATGTGCTTTTTCCTTTGATTGACTTACTCCTTTGAGAAATCCTTGCCATCTACACCGAGCAACGTCCTGTCTGCTCCGATAGCCGTGATGATTGATATGACGCTGATGGACCTTCAGGAAGTTCTTAAGTAACCGAGCCATAAAGACAAGTCATTATCACTATAACATGATGTCATATGTTGCATTACAAATTGATATCGAGAGGAAAAATCACTATCGGCAGCACTCGAGGGGTCAGAGCATGTGTGGAGTGTGTGTTGCGCAGAGTGTGTTAAGTGTCCGGGGCTTTGCTAATGGCCTAATATGAGTTTGCGGTCAGGAGCAGTGAGAGGTAATTTACGAATGTTGTAACATAATGGCTCTTGATTTTCGTGGGGCACTATGGGAAGAGTGTGTGTTGGGTTAGAGTTTGGACGTGTATGTGGGCTTGAGTGGGGGTGCGTATGCAAGCGGGTTAAGGGAAAACAAATCAAAGGCAAAGTAAATAAGTGGAGCAAGCTACAAGTCCTAAAGATGAAACGACGTATTGCGCTGTTATTGATTGTCGTTCGGTGGTCATCGGTGGTCTCCTGTGTGTGTGTGTATTCCACTACCTTTTCCTCCTCTGTGTCACTCTGTGAATAATATCAGAGTCACCTCGCTCTCCCCACATCATCCACCCGCTGTGTCAAAACGGATTTGCCTCTGGCCACATGAGCTTCCTTTAAAGTATCGTAGTGTGAAGGTGTCTCAGTTGCATTTTCCTCTCTGCTGCCGCCTGAGTGCTTTAATGTATTCTTTCACTTGGCTCACTCCTTCTTTCTCCCTCCATCGCTCTCTCACGCTGATTGTCTGACACCTGCTAATTGGTTCATCTCTATTCCCATGATTCTGTGCGCGCGTGTGTGTCCATTTCTCGGCGTATTAGTATGCCTAAACTGAGTGTGCGTGCGTAAACAGTTGTATACATGTGTGAGTGACTGACAGCAGATTTTCCGCCACCAGCAGGCATCTGTTTGCTGCTCTGTTGCACATTCAGTTGGTTCATTTGGTTTTCACCGCTCCCGTGGGACACACTGAGCCGCCCCCATTAACTGATTTGAGAATGACTGTGGCAGCCACCGAAGCTTTGTAAATAAATATTCTATCGCTTTATATATTTATTCTACATGATTTGGCCCTCTGAGTCTAAATCATGGAGATGTTGCATATAGCAAGCAGTTTTTAGAAAGGGGAAGCGATTATGCAATTGTTGTCTGGTGGTTGTGAAGAGGCATCTGCAGTGCACGTTTGGTGTCTTCACCAGCAAACAACAGGTGATAGTGTTGGTAAATAGCGGATCAAACGGCCTACTTTGTTAGCTGGAATGTACTGTGACACGCTTGCTGAGAGTTAGATGAAAAGATTGATAGTGTCTGTACGCTAAATACAAAGCTACCACCAGCAGACGGTTAGCTTAGCTTAGCACAAAGGTTATTAACAAAAGGAAATGGTTAGCCTTTAAGATGTATGAAAGTGACAAAGTCAATCTTACAGAACCTCGAAAGCTTCATGGTTAACACGTTGTATATGGTTATATCACATATCACATATGGTTGAGGTACATGTGCCGGACTATTTCTTGTCCGGGTGCAGTGATTTCCTTCAGTCACTTCCTGGCAACTTCGAGGTGGCGACAAGACTCCAGGAAGTCACTGTACCTGGCCAAGAAATATTCCAAAAACCACAACTTGGATATAATGTGTTAATTAGTGGACTACAAGTGCTAGAATCGCTGGAAGTATTTCCCAAAATGTTGAACTATTCCTTTAAAACAGGATTAAAAAAACAACAATTTGTGCACATTCTCTCCAAATATTCTGCTCGTTTTGATTCCTCCTCTCTGACCTGGAGTGCCTCGTCTTCACTGAACGCCTTTCCTACTCACCGCCATGAAATATGGAATAAGCTTCGGCTTGTGAAATGAGAAATCAAAT
The DNA here is from genome assembly GCF_900634415.1 of Cottoperca gobio. Classification (NCBI taxonomy): domain Eukaryota; kingdom Metazoa; phylum Chordata; class Actinopteri; order Perciformes; family Bovichtidae; genus Cottoperca; species Cottoperca gobio. The sequence goes on along the minus strand of NC_041365.1, from coordinate 7,444,565 downwards.
GGAATTGTGAAAAAGGTGGAGGCAGAGCCGTATCTGCCTCGTGTAATCTTCTGGAGTTGCTCAGGCTGGAAGGATTTAAACAGAAATCTGAAGATTGCCGTCTGAAGGTTACAGTGTCTTGCAACAATCCTCTCCCGCCCGCTACCTCCTTGCTCTTACAGAGGTTGCCATGTTTGTTTGCAAACCCCCACGGTGACCGTCTACCCCACCCCCAGCTGCAAGATGTGCCCTTTGAGTCCCTGCAGGCTTCCATATTTTACCATATCTTTATGGGCTGGCCGACGTGTTGAATATGCTATGGTCTGGAGAGGGACGAAGCTCTAGAGGGACAGAGGTGAGGGAAGAGGCTTAGTGCATGGGGATGAAGAGCGAGAGATGGAGAGAGAACACACAGGACAGACGGAGACAAAGAGGAAAAAGGACAAGAGCAGAAATAGAAATTGTAGGAAAAAGAAAGACAAACAAAATAGGAGAGGAGAGGGAAGAACTGGTGGTTTATGTGAGGGGGAGAGGTACATCACCTAAACCATGTGTGTGTGTGTGTGTGTGTGTGTGTGTGTGTGTGTGTGTGTGTGTGTGTGTGTGTCTGTGTGTGTGTGTGTGTGGTGTGCGCGTGTGTGTTTAATCAATCCCAGCCAGTAGAAGTATGTGTCTGAAAAATGGCTCGCGCTGAAAGGTCAGAAGCCTCAGCCTCCTTACACTTTTTCATTCCAACCTCTCCTCAAATACACACACACACACACACACACACACACACACACACACCCATTAGAAAACCCGATTTGTGTTCCCTCTCAAACACAGCCACAATGTGTTTATAGTCCAACGTTAGAGAGGGTACAAAGGGTCCGACCCCCCGCCACTCGCCCCGTCTGGGTCGTCTAATAAACCCACCCCTGCTGTGTTTAGAGCCTTATAAAGACTGATCACATTTCCATTTCAGTTGCTCATCTGCTCACACACACACCCACACACACACACACATATGCAGACACACACCTCTATTAATTCCCCCTATTGCCCTGTGCCTTTTGTCCAAAAGGCGGGTGTCGCAGGAGGAGATAAATGAAGTGCAGCGCAGCAATTTCCCGAGCAGCGGCGATGGTGTGCAGCCTCAACAGCTCAGGGGTGTGTCTGCGAGAAAGAATTATATAGGGGTGTTAATGCATCTTTGATAGGGAAGTGTGTGTATGTTGTCACCTCTGTGGCGCATGTGTATTTGCAAGAACAAGATCATGCGTCTCCAGGCATCTGTTGCATATTATTAGCAGCTTTTAGAATGAATTACCTCACACACACACACACACACACACACACACACACACACACACACACACACACACACACACACACACACACGCAACATCCTTCATCCTATTCCATCCACCCCGGTAATCCCTTTATCTTGGCGGCTATTCAACACATAAAGGCCAGTGCCACTGAATAATGATGTGGTCGTATCTATTCCTCTTTCACTTTAATGCTAATCTTCATCTCAAGGTGACAGTGATAGAGATATTTTATGCATGCAGTCGTTCAGTGCTGGATAAGTCTGTGTGGTGTGTATCAGTTTGTAGGAGTGCATTTAATATTATTTGCTTTTAAAAGAGGAGAAAGGTCCGTTTCTTTTTAAGTTCAGTGTCAAATCAGCTGGAGATCAGGAGTCAAAATGACAAGCTGACAGACAAATGGCACGCACACAAACACACACAGACAGACAGACAGACACCCTTTGTTAGCCCACTCACTTTGCAGCCCTATCCATGCTCTTCTTCTTCAAATTCCCAGAGTTCAACAGTTCACCCCCCCCCCCCCCCCCCCCCCCTCACCAAATCAAACAAAAGTGTTTGCAGAGAAGGTCACTTATGTGACAAACACTGAAATCATTACAACAATCCATCTCTGTTTTGTTTCTTCCCCGCTCCGCACAAATCATTTACATATTGGGACGACACACCCGGCTGGTTTGTTTAATCACAGAAGATTGCTCCGCCGCACAATTAGTGAAGTTTTGTTTTAGCGTTGCATTATTAGCCGTGCGGCAACACTGTCACAAAGCTAATCAATTTGAGACAATGATATTTTGTCTGCCGGAGTGCGAGGCATACAAATGCTCTGCCAGGATGTGGAGGATTCAAAATAATGTCTTGTGTGTGTGAATTCAGTTCATTATATTTCAAATTAACATATGTCTGCTTGCTAAGCAGCAGTTTTTTGTGTCATTTGTCATATTAAAAGGGCTGTCGTGGTTTTGGGAGTTGCAGACGGTCATGTTTTCACCGATGGGTGAAGCTCTTAACACGGACGGTACTTCCCCTTTTTTTCGAGGAGCGGAGGGAGGGTGTGAAATAGAGTTGAAATTGAAAGATATATCATGTGTAAGGAAGGCGCGACTCAGCGACACTGAGAAAACTGTTCTTCACAAAAGAACGAAAAGAAGACGGAAGGAAAAACGTGGAACTGAAATTGAAAGGCTTTAAGTGTTTGTGGGTGAGAGTGAGTGTTCTTCCTCGTAGAGTGTGTCAGCGCCTCACACAGTCACACACTGTTGAGCTCAGTTGAACGAACGCTCACAGAAGTCCAAATGATTTAAATGCAAAGCAACGGCGTCGTTGCTACTACATAAAGTAGGAGAAAGAGAGAGGGGGGGGGGGGGGAAAGGGTAATTTATATCACAAATATAAGCTTTATGTTTTTAAAAGCGAGGTTACCATCCCCCTATTTGTCACAAAGTTATATTTTTACAACCAGCAGCCAGAGAAGCGAATGCCAGAGGCGATCAAGCATCAGCTGAGTTACAGCTTTGTGTGCATCCAATTTGAATACAGTACTTTATGGTTCAGTAGCGTTTCTGTGCGGAAAAACATCTGCAGGCAACCGAAGACTTTCACGGTCATCAGTGTCCTCGAAGATCCTGGAGAGGAAGACAGGAAATGTCTCCTTCCCATGGGGCCGTGTGACATTAACTGGAGGCAGATTTCACAGGCACATGTTTACACAAACCCTGCACACACACACACACACACACACACCGACCCTCTGTGGACTGTAATGGGTCTGTGAGACGGGAGGACGGGACACAGAAATGCTTCGGGAGAAGGGAGCTTCATCATATATGATCAAGACACAAGACACATGTTGCTTTGCAGCTGGGAGGGAATCGGGAGAAGAGAAGATGTGGTTGAATTCTTGAAACCAGATTTTGCCGCTTTGCCACAGGACCACCCTGCCGTACTGTAAAATGTGGTTGTGAGGAGGATATAGTTCACCTCTCTTGGTGTTTTGATTGTGGTACAATATACACACAGAGGAAAGGAAAGAGACCGAACTACCATGTGTGCAAATGTTCTTGAAGAATGAAAGATTAGATGCTTGGTTGGATCTCTTTGAATCTCTTTCAATCATGAAAGACTTCAGGAATGGAAACGTTTATCCGCTCGGGGGGAAGAAATGCTTCATATTTCATTATTATATGTCCCCTGTGGGAGATCGATATAAATGCTTGCCGCTGCTAACAGATATAGCTACTGCATCTCGCAAGAGAGAGGAGCGCAGTCCTGAGTATGGGTGAAGATATAACACACAGATCTGTAATATGAGGGAGGGAGGGAGAAATCGGGGCGCCTTGCTGAATTATGCAGTTTCAATTTCCCCATTTAGGGACGATAGATCAATTTCTCATGCTAAAACCATTAACCCTTAGGATGGGCAGCGTTACCGTGGCAACACAAATTATGTCGCTTGATCAGAGGCACCTGTTTCCATGCTCGCACGAGCTCGCAGACACACACGTACACAGGCACACACACACACACACGCACACACGCACACAGGCACAGTGATCAGTAAATTATACATACAATGTCTGCCCTCTAGTTTCACACACACACACACACACACACACACACACACACACACACACACACACACACACACACACACACACACACACACACACACACACACTCCTCACTTATGAACCAACACTTGTAGGTTTCTTTATTAGTGATGATGCGTTGGTTGGTAATGAACAGATACTGCCATGCCTCCGGATGTTTTTGTGTGCAGTATGTGCGTGTAATTGCATTGTCTCAGGCAGGGCAGGGTCCCTCTTGCACTGCAGCCTGTGGGAGCTGTATTTCATCAACCCTCCCCGGGGATGGGCGTGTGTGTGTGTGTGTGTGTGTGTGTGTGTGTGTGTGTGTGTGTGTGTGTGTGTGTGTGTGTGTGTGTGTGTGTGTGTGTGTGTGTGTGTGTGTGTGTGTGTGTGTGTGTGTCACTATGACTATGTGGGCCTATACGTGCTTTATGCTTTCCCTTCCATGTTTCCTCGTCTTTCTCTATTTTTCATCTCTTCTTTCAGAGTTGTCCTCTCTTTTCTTCGTTTCGTTTGGTTGTATTATTGTTTCTGCACATCTTGACCCCCCCCTTCTCTCTTTATCTTCCGTTCCCTCCTGTCTCTTGGCAGCAGTCCCCTATCGTTCTTCTCCCCTCCCCCATTCCTCCCACCCCCATCATCCAAATGGCCCTCCGGTCGGGACACAAGATGGTCAGTGGTGTGTCTGTTATGTGTTGCATACATGTTCGTTGTTTTTCTGGGTTTTTTGGAAATCCCCCAAAAGCCATTTCACAAGGACTATTTGTGCATTCAATGTATGTATTCATAGATTTGTTGTGAGGACGTTATTTTTCTGTTTTATTCCAAATTTGGTCCACAGAGTGTGCTACTGTTGGAAAGACCCTGCAGGGTTCTGTGTTGTTAGTGTGCATACGGTCTTTGGGTTATGCTTAGACGCTCCAGGAGTACAAAGTGTAGTGTTAGTGGTATATTTTTATGTGCATAGTGTGAAGCATGTATTTATATTTTGCTGCACTGAACGATTGAACATTTTTAATTTGCATGCATTGCTTTTGTTATGATACATCCCGGTTCATTTTCCAAAGATACGCACAAAAAGAAGCAAATGTTGTCATTGTTTGTAATAAACTTCCGTCGTCACTTTTTTCTGTCCTAACTTAATAGTTTTAGAAAGGTTACTTAGAGCTTGCTGCAGTGCGCTACACTCGCACGACTGCTTAAAGAAAGTTTCTCCTCAACAACTGGATTATTTATTATTGTGGAAATGCCTCTGGCTCTCATCTGAGGAGCTTCCTGGGGCTCATTTCTCCGCAGCCATCCAGCTGTAAACCTTCCCCGTCTGTGTGCACCCAGAGGACCCTGCAGAGGGAGGTGTCACGCAGCCACACAGGCATCCACAGAAAGTGAAGCTTTGTTCTGCCTGTGGATGTTAATCCTCTCTTTCTTTCCGCTGTCTTTCGCTGTTGTCCAACAGATGACACACACACACACACACACACACACACACACACACACACACACACACACACACACGCAGCTCTGCTTGACTGGTACGCTTCACTGCATCTCAGGTAGGGTTTCTGCCTGTAGAGCTGCAGGGCTCAGATTGGATTCCTTGGCTCCTTGGCTCTAGTTTCTTGCATGGAAGGTTATGCCTTGGTGGGGCTTGTGGTTAGTCTCTGGTCTGTGTGTTTGTGTGTGTACAGCTGGATGAGGGTAGAATTTGGATTTCTGCCTTTTTATTCCCAAAACACATTCCTTTTCAAATGGCTTTTCCAGTCAGTTATTTTCTATGGCATGAAACGGAAGACATCCACACCGATCGTCTCCCTTCCAAGACTCCTGTTTTCTTTCATCAAAGCCTGAAAGCGGCGGGAGAAAGAGAATGACAGCACAAGAGAGTGCAGTTGTAGTCCTTGGCTCGGTGTCTTGTATCACATGGCGGTGGCCTGTGAGGAGTTTTCCACAGTGAAAAAAGATTCTCAGAGCTTTTATACGTGGGGTGTTTATCAAGTTTTTAGGGATAAAGTGTGTCCTCGGTGGGGGAGAATGGATTGTTTACTCCACACATATTTTTTTACTCAGCAGGGAAATATGTGGGGAATGTTATCCAGAGCTGGATCTGTGTTTGTACTTAACAGGTTCTACATACCATCTGAGTTAAGATGATTTGTTTTAATGGGACAAAGTAGAGTTGAAGTTTTAGTCATGTCAACTTTAGGGGATTATCATTACCGCTCGCTTTTCTCATTTTTCACGTCATTATAATTTAACACAGTCTTTGCTGTGTACATGACAGTTTATATAATAAACACTAAACTTAACTCTTGATAGGGTGACACAGAAGTCTCAACACAAGGTCCAACGTGATGTTTCCAAAGCTGTTTCTAACGCTAGTGACCACACTAGGGTGCGTTTTATAACGCTAGCGTGTCTCCTCGCTTCCCTCGCTCTATTCCTCGCATCTTAGCTCGTTCGAGGATGTGAGAGATTCGAGGAAGGGACGCGAGCACTGAGGAGTCGAAGTTTCCAAATGATAAATGCTTGGTTCCGTGTCGCAGTCTTAACAACATCAGTTATTTATGACATGCTTCAAACTGTGCCACATGTGGAGGTCATATTGCCACTTGATAAAAGACTTGGGATTGTAAGATCATCCACGATGGCGGAGGGGGTAACAATTTCCAGGGTCACGGGAGGAGAGGAGACGTGAGGAAGCATAAGTTAGCATAATGAAAAGCACCCCCCCCCCATGTACGACTACCTGTTAACATGTGACCTCATTTCCATACTTAGGTCGCATGATACCAAGAAATCCATCTCCATGACAACTGAGAAACTATAGCAACAAGTTGGACCTTGTGTAATGATTTTATTTTCAAGAAGTTTGAAGTTTAGTTGCCGACCCTGAACTTTTACACCATCACCTTCATCGACCATCCGGTACGAGTGCAACGAAGGCGAAGCTAAAAACAAGTGCACCCTCAAACCACTAACACACACCTCATTGCATTCAAAAACATATCTGTGAATGTTTTTCGCTCCACCACCATAAATAGCGCTGATGGGAAGAAGGGAATGTTGCCATGGAGACACAGTGCTGTGGCAGCCGGTAATTATTCTGGTTTAAGTGCCAGCAGAGACGCACACAAGCTGGCACAAAGTGGCACATAGTGACACCTGGACATGAGCCTCTCAGATGAGACCAGATAAGAAATGTATCACACGTTAGTCATGTGAAGGGTGACTGACAATGACCTCATGACATTTTGAACACACTTGGACTCTGATTTTTAAGTCATTTCGAGCAAAATCGGGAGATCAAGGTCAAAATGTACCTGAATGTACAAATCAGGTGTAACGGCGAAGATTCAGAGGCTCGGGGAGTGCACAAGTGTGTGTGTGTGTGTGTGTGTGTGTGTGTGTGTGTGTGTCTCCGTGATGTTTAACAGTGAAGGAGAATACAGTCAATATCATGTGTTATACGATACATGTCAGACCTGGTTATTATCCTCTCAGTTACATGTGCAGACAGTCAATAATGTGGACAGTGTGTGTGTGTGTGTGTGTGTGTGTGTGTGTGTGTACACTGTACATGGCTGAAGGTGTGTTTTGTGAGAGAGTCTGAGAGTTTGCAGGCAGCCTGTTGTCCAATATTTATTTGATATGGGTATTAAAAAAACACAAACATACTCACAAGTCCCTCGCTGCGTTCCCACACACTTGCCCAGTGCACATTTATGCATACACACACACACACACACACCCACACACCCATACACACACACCCTCCAAGGATAATATTCAGCTTCCAACAAACAGTAATCCCCTCCTTCTCCTTTTTATCGGCTCTCTTCCAGGCGAGGCCGACCTGACTAATCATCCAAGGTGTGAAGGTAAGGTTGTGCTCCCCACTCACAGCGATTGCAACATGAGCCGCGGTGTACTTCTCATTCGGGCGGAAAAAAAAACCGGCATTTCAACAAAAACAGGAATTCCTCAGTGTCTGAAGAAGAAGTTAAAATTGGCTTCTGTAGCTCTGTCTGATTCGCCACAAAACTTCCTCGCTGCTAGAAGCCGAGAGGCGCTTCCAAAAATCCCACCCTCCCCAGTCGCATTAGCATAGACGAGCAGAGAGACACAATGAGGTTTTTCACCACCGGCACTAAATACACATATTCTGTACACACACACACACACACGTGTTTGGCTCATGCACACGGCAGAAAAGATGAGATGAGGGAACGCCTTGGTAGCTGAGCGTTTGCAGTGCGTGCTGTATAACCGCTATGTCCCAGGATTCCGGCCTTGGGACCTTTTGTTGCATGTCATACCTCGCCCTCTCTACAACGTCTGGCAAATTTAAAGCGAAAAATGCAACAACAAAAAAAGAAAAAATAGATGATCATATTTTTGTCGCTGTCTCTCGATCCTTGCCAGGTCTGCTGTAGCTGTCTCGTCAGCTGATCGAAAAAGAGAGCAGCTAGATAGATGCTCGCTGTCTTTCCCTGTCAATCATCCTGCATGTCACCTTTTGTCTTTGATCATCCTTTCCCTGCTGCTTCCCATTGTCTTCCTCCCATCGCTATCATAGACTGCAGTGCCAGATGTCCGCACATGCACACCACAGTGGAGCTGTGAACTCCACATTCATTTATTTTGGAGTTTTTTTTTAAGACTCAGTAGTACAAAAGCTCATCCCTGCCGCCGCCTCCCCTCAAAGTGTGTCACCAGCAACACCACACGGCCCCATAAATCACCCGTGATAACATCAGGGGTTCCATCAGCTCACTGAGACCCAACTTTTGGATGTCAGACGGAGACGTGATGAGGTTGCTTATGCTGTGCGCAGAGCCCAGACACAAGTTGTGGAGGCTATGGTGTGAGGGCCACTGCAGCAGACTGAGGCAGATCACAGTCTGCACTGCAGTCTGACTCCGCTCTGTGCTGCCACCTGCTGGCCGTGGCTGGTCATAGTATACAGTCGAGCTGCTGGTTACTGTTGGATTTGACATTATTATTAAACCTTTTGTTCTGTATCGGTGAATGTTTTGGAGACAACTGAATTAAAATAGCAGGGGTAGCTTTTACTGACAATGGTCCGATTTGACATTTTCATGTTGTCGCTCATTGCTGTTACATTACAGCGGTGGACGCATAATGCAGTTTCCCACAACGAAGCAGCTGTGCCAAAATCATGTCCATCCAGTTTGTTTGCGTGACAAATAGGACACAGTTTTCATAGTTGGACGGATTGTATCTTTCAGTTAATTGTTCTCATGCTCAATCAACAATACTGTGCTAAAACACACAGAGTCTTCCACTGCATGTTTAATCTCACGTAAGGCAATGCAATGTGGGGCTTCATAAGAATTTTGTTTGTGGGCTGCAGGAATTAAAATGACACATTTTAAGGTGTCCGTTTATATTTTTCCTGTGTTTCCCCAGCCGGTACCTGTCCGATGTCCTCTCCCCCCACAGTGTGATGCGTCATGGCTCCGGTGCTGAGTGGAGTGTGGTGGGGGCCGGAGGCGGGTGTCATCGGGTCGGGGGCGGCGGCTGCTACGGGGGTGGCGTCGTGGCTGGGCAGTGGGCAGCTGGTTCTGGTCGTCACCCTCAGCACCCTCACTGCCCTGCTGCTGGTCTCTGTGCTGCTGCTGCTGTGTGCTAGCTGCCAGGGGTGAGCACCATCGCACACACACAGACACACACAGACACACACAGACATGAACAGTACTGACCTGTATTGGTGTTGTTCTGGGAAACACTTACATATTTAGAAAATGTCTTGAAAGTCTGACTGCTTTTACATGCAGTCAACTATCGAATCAGAATCCACTTGAAAATAGCACAAATACCCAAGAGGGTATTCTTAGCTACAGTAATTATAGGTGCTGCCGCAACAATGAGGAACCGTTTCTGCTGAGTAACATTAAAGAATAGCCTCAGGGGCTTAAAGACAACAACTGTGAAGAAGTATGTGTGATGTCAAATTTAGAAGCAGAATTTTGTTGCCAAGTAGATTTTCACATTCAAGGACTTTTCCTTGGTGTATTGGTGCCTAACATAAACAAGAGGAAGAGAACATTCAATTCAAATGAAAGAAGTGTTTGTTTTGTGCAGAAATGCGCAAAATTGTACAAGGAATATGCAAAGCTACAAAAGAATATGCAATGTACAGAGATATAGTCCCAGAGATGTGGGTTAATGCATATGGAAGGATGTGAAGACATTCATGTAACGTGTAGTGTCTAAGGGAGGGGATAAGAGATCAGTGGGAGTCTCAGGCCTTGTTGATGAGGTCAGTTGCAGATGGGAAGAAACCTTTTTTGGGTCGTGAGATGTTTTTCCTGATGGACTGCAGCCCTCCTACCAGAGGGCAGTGATTCAAGCACTGTGTGTCCAGTGTGGGAGTTGTTGGAATGTAGAAATTGTAGTATTGTAAATGATGTATACCCCCAAGAGCAAAATAGTTATAAGTCCTGTTCAGCCAAGTAGGTGAACAGCAGCAGAGCTTTAATGTCCCTGAGGGCTAATTTGGCTTCCAGAAAGCCTGGTGTCCTCTGTGTTCTGTAATCATCCACTGTCTGTCCCTCATCTTGTAACCTCTTTCTAGGCAGAAGAAGGCGGTCCATGGACATCCGGCAGGAGACCATGAGAACCTCATGAACGGAGTGAGTTGGACTTCAGGGTTATTCTTGCAATAGTATTACATGCATCTACTGCAGATGTTGTAGAAATAGTTTGACATTTTGACAAATACGCCCATTCACTCTCTTGGCGAGCTATATATGACGGTACAGCTAGCAGCCGCTTAGCTTAGCATAAGGACTGGGAACAAGTGGAAACAGCTAGCCTAGCGCTGTACAAAGGTTACAGAATCTGCCTACCAACATCTCTAAAGCTCATTACTGTATTCAACACATTTCTTGTTTGTTTAATCCATAAAAAAAAAAGAAAAATGACACAATGTGGTTTCATGAGGAGTTCTGTGTTGGATTATTTCTCGGCCTGGAGTTCCAGGACAAAGACTCCAAGAAATGTCCCAAAATTCTGAACTATTCCTTCAAAGGCAACATTTTTGAAAGGAATGTTGTAGCGTCAAAAGTCTGTCACTGAGAATTATTCTCTAAGATTGCGATTAGGTTTTAAGTGTGTGGGTGTTATGTATGGGATGTAAAAAGCGGAGGAGAACAGCTGTGTGTTTTGAGTCAGCCTGCCTGTGTGTGAGGAGGATTAGTAATTATATGTGTGTGAACACTCACATTCACACACATTTGCTGTTCACACATAGTCTCTCATATATGCAAACAATTTTGTGCAACCATTTTAACAGTTGGATTCAGGGTCAGGGTTCAAAAACATCTAGGGATTCTGGGAAGTTCTAGCAGTCAATCATTGGAAAATCATAAGCATGCATACACAGCAAGATACACACACATGTGAACACACATAGAGCCCTCATTGGTACCAGCGTGTTTGAGTGACATGTCTGTAATCAGATAGTGTAACCATGGGTAAATGAGGCTGTAGATAGAGCTTTCACATTGGCTGCACGCCTGATTCACACACACACACACACACACACACACACACACACACACACACACACACACACACACACACACACACACACACACACACACACACACACTTTAAAGAGCTGTCCGCTATCATGGTAGAAACATTTCAAATAGAGCCTGATTTAAGAAATATATGAATTATCATTTAAGAAAGAGCAGACTCACACAGTGTTGCGTAATGTATTATTAATTAATAAATGTTTTGTTTATGCTTAGATTATATGTTTTGCAACAATACACCAAGGCTTGTGATTTATGATTATAAACCTTTTCTAAGATTGTTTGTTTTTCACTAAAAAGGATGTTCACTAAAAAAAAGACATGTGCTATCTGTGATGCAATACAAATATTTGTTTTATAATAAATGTAAAGTAATTCCAGTATTTGTTAGTGCCATTTTTAAAATGTATAACCATATATTGATAAATATTGGAATAATATCATCAATCGCAATCATTTAGGCCAAGATAATTCCTTTTCATATCGTCCCATGCCTAATGGAAAATTCCATCTACTTCTATTATAATATTGTAGTATGTTTTTCTTTTTCTGAAGCTAATGAAAATAAATAATTAAAATACATTTAATGAAACAATAAAACAAAATGTACAGCAATCTGAAACCTTTTCCCTTCCTATGTATACTCTACTCATAATGACACTAAGTTCTCTTGAACATCATGTCACAGATAATTATTACCAACTGCCATAACAAGTGACATCCACTTACCCTCTTATCCTGTCACTCCGTGTGTGTGTGTGTGTGTGTGTGTGTGTGTGTGTGTGTGTGTGTGTGTGTGTGTGTGTGTGTGTGTGTGTGTGTGTGTGTGTGTGTGTGTTTTTGCATTTGATGGATATCTTCTCTCTAACCCGCAATTGCTGGGTTGTCAGTTTGTTTCAGGAGGGGTCCATTTAAATGACGGACCTGATAGGTTAAATGGAGGTCTTTGTCTTTGCGAATGAGTAGATCGGCTCTCCTCGCTCACCCGCAATCATTCTGACTGTCTCCCCAGCGGCAGCCTCCGAACGCGGTGAAGGAGCTCTATCCTCCTCTGCCTCCCAAGTTCTGTTCCTTAAAACTTGTCAACTAAAAGTCTAAATATGTATTTCTTTCATTTATTTTTATATACTTTATTTTTCATTGTTTTTGCATTACGGAAAGATCACATACACACAAAAGGAAGAAGAAAAACAAACAAACATGAACATATCTGAATTGCCCTTCCCTCACAAAACCTATTAATTCCTGTGACATTTATACAGTTTATGTATTTCATTGAGTCTGGATGTTTTATTAAAACCTCCACATCTCATGTTTTTGTGAGGACTGCGAGTCATTTTAAATCCCCAAACGTTTGCTCCAGAAATCTAAAATGATTAATTGCTCTACCATAAGCCCTGATCAGGATGTGGATGTAGAATAAAATAAGAATAGATGGAACTTGAATGATGCTGAGACTACTTTGTACCTTAGTCATTAAAATAATACAACAAAAATAATGACATAAGAGATATTTGGGACATAAAATAGTTAAAAGATTACATCATGGACCCCAGTAGTTATGAGCGTAATTGACCACTAGATGGGGCTGTGGAGCCTCTAAAACACAAAGTTCTGCTTAACAACAAACAAAGAATCCTGACTTGCAGAGGTTAATATATTTCACAGTTTTTCTAAACTCTTAGTCGTAACGGAGCGATATCTTTGCCTACAACAAACAGTGCAGTTTATTTTTAAAGTACAAGTTGATAAATCATGCCTCGATGTGGCAGGTGCTCAATGCAGTGTTAATTGGTGTAGTTTAATTTCAGCTCACTTGTAAGAGCTGCAGATTTTGCCATGTGATGTTAACGCATAGAGAAGCAGCCTTCAACTGGAAGACATGGTTTAAAGTAGGGGTTCTCAACGGGGGCCTTTCTGAAATATTGCTTCCTGCGTGACGTCCTCTGAAGCAATATTTCATAAAGGGGGGCATTCACGTGTCTTCGGGGGGCATTTGTTTGTACGGCCAGCGAGGTAATTCATAAACACACGCAAAAAATCTACTCTAAAAAAATGTATCTAGTCAGATATAGAATATAACCGGCGACTGGCCAAGGTCAGGGTTCCTTGAACACAACACGAGCGGACGTGTCATCACGTGGTCACGTTATGTCAAAAACTTCAATATTAAACGAGACGGTCATTGACATCAGCGAACGCAGCATGGCGAGCGCCTCAGACTTGTTGCTTTGTGCTCGTTTATTGTTGGATCACTTAATAAGAGTGCAACTTGTAAGGGACCTGGATAATGGATAGGGGGGCGCTGGCCCAAAAAAGGTTGAGAACCACTGGTTTAAAGGCTCAATGTAAAAAGAAATCTGCTCTGCTGAAGTGTCCTTGAGCAAGACTGAACCCCTGCCAGCTGCAGGGTTGTTGTTCTGTAGCTTGTTGTGTGTAGCTCAGCCTGTCATTAACCCAATTCCAATCAACTAAGATAAGAATAAACATTGAATCTTCATTAGGCATAAATCAGTTTTGTTTTTTACTCTCACAGAACTTGTTAGATATCTCTAGATGTCTTTTGTTTGTGGATAAAAATACTCTACATGTAATTAAGCATGCGGACCGTACTGATAATGAGCTTAAATTAAGATGAAGAACCTGAGAAAATGTTGCTGCAAATATCACAGTTCCCCAAAATGGGGAAGATCCTGAAAAATAATTTGCCGAACACATTACATTCTGCTGACAGTGGCTTTTGTGTTGCACAGAGGTGTGAAAGTCATTTACCCTGCACAAGCTGAAAGGTGCAGATTCATTTCAGTTCCCTTTTTAGAAATGTCACTTTTTGTCGTGTAATTGAAACCACCTCTAAGACAGGAATTTCTGTCAGTTTTGTCACCTCTAAATTCGGCCCAGCGGTGACAAACATCTTCTCCTATGTTGTGTAGGTGTCGGACAGAGACACGATCAGCCAATCAGCAGACAGTCCAGCGACGGACGTGGCCGTCAGCAGCTCTCACAATGGTCCTCTTACCAGCGGTACAAGTAAGTTAGCTTTAATTTAGCATGTCTTTGTTGTCTATGTAATTAACTATTTATCTATATATTTATCTATTTATATATATATATATATATATATAAAATGTTATTATATTTTCTTATGGGTAGGTACTAAATGTCAGTAACAGAAAATACATTGAAACCAACCAAATGAGAGGCTTTTTACTTCCTCTGATTCTGTCTTTCTTCTGCTCCCCCAGTCCTCACAGACACACAGGACGCCAGTCCCCAGCCGTCAGAGGAGATGCTCTCCAGCCAATCAGAGCTCAGGTCCTCTAAGTGTCCTCAGGACCGTGAGCTTCCCAGCATTCCTGCCAACAACGCCCTTATTGGGGATGGACCCCCACCCTCAGGGGACAGCACCTATGAGGTCAATGTTTAAAGTCACCTCACTAAGGCCGAATCATGTTGTCACCTGCACTGAGCTTAGTTGTGGCTGCTACAGGAGATTAAAGCGTTGATTGGCTGGGTTGGTGATTGATTGTTTGATTGATTGAGCTCAGGGTCAGAACCCATTGTATTTATATCGGGCTGCAACTAACGATTATTTCCATTTTCGATTTATCTGCCGATTTATTTTCTAGATTAATCAATTAATCGTTTGGGCTATAAAATCTCAGAAAAATGTCCATCCCAGTTTTCCAAAGTCCAACGGGTTGTCTTGTTTCAGTCCAAAACCCAAAGATATTCAGTTTAATATGATACAAAACAGAAAAGCAGGAAATCTTCATATTTGAGGCTGATAACCGTATTTTCTGCCATTTCTGGCATTAAAAATTACAATAAGGATTAAAATAGTTGGCGATTATTTTTGTGACCTAATCGTCGCAGCTTTATATGTATTTGATATCCAGGTGGTAAAGGAGATTGCAGTGGCATCACGTGACGTCAGCGTGGAAGACTCCCTGTACGAGACGGTCAAGGAACTCAAAGAGCCGCCCACACAGCTCAGCCTCCCCAACGGTACCATCCAGCTGAGCCCCGACGAACCTCCCCATCATCCCCCCGCCCTTCTCAACGGCCACCTCAGCCCCTGCACACCTGAGCGGGGGCCCCTGTGCGCAGGAGTGGAGTACGCCTCCGTCGACCTGAATAAGAAGAGCCGTCACAGCGCCGACATGGAGACCAAAAGGCGTTCTGATAATGCCAGCGTTCCCTCCCGCAAGCCTCTGGAGGAACCAGAGGAGGACTTGCCTCCTCCGGTACCAGAGAAGGTTCTGGATGAAAATGACAACCAGCCAGTGATGATGAATGGGCTGGCCGGGGCTGGCCTGCACAATGGAGAGGTGAGAATAGTGCGTTTAGTCGGCCAACATTTGCATAGTGCAGGTTAATTCCTCATTTAATGGAACAGGGAAAGAGGCAACGCAGAAGCAGAAAACTAATTAAAAATGTAATAGAAAATACATTTTTAAATGACAAAAACATTTTGAATTATTTATTCTCAGCCATAGACTGAGAAATAACCGGCACCCTTAATGTACTGGGTTTTGAATTTAGACACTGATCATCACTGCGTGTCTACGCTCTGAGTGTACCTATATACACTTTCTCTCATTGTCGAATATCCCAAGTTATCCCCCTCCCTAATAATTTATCTCCATATAAACCAGAGGTGGGTTATCACCGTCTAAAAGATCAAAGTAGTTGGCTTGAAAAAGAGAGATGAGCTGTGTCGCCACCACAATTATCATCTGCTAAACGTCTTGCTCAGTGCTGCTTTAGGGAAAATGACAGACCGAGAGAGGAAATGGTGTAGCAGTGAAGGGAGAAGAGAAGAACGAAAATGGGAGCTGGAGTGGGAAGAGAGTAATAGATGAAATAGAGATAGTGATACAGAGATGATGGGAGATGAGCTGAGAGGTCCTGGAGGCATAAAGGGTGAGAGAGAAATAAAGATTCAATACATGAAGCCATCTGTGGTAGAGAGGAGGGAAGAGAGAAGATAAAGAAGTGACAGCATTATAGAGAGGAGAAGGGCTGAAGGATGGAGATGTAAAGGAAAACAGACGTAAGGATAGAGGTGAAAAGGAGAAGAAAAGCGGTTCAGTGTCATGCACCGAGCAGAGCTGCTGCTCTCAGCGTGCTGCCCTTCACATGTGGAGATCCATCAGAGAAACACACAAACAGATCAACAAACACTTGCACACTCTCGCAGCTCAGAAAGAATTGCATCAGCAGCATGTGGCAGATTCTCTCTACACACTTTTCCCTCTCTTAAGGTCTGTTTTCTCCGTCTGTGTTACTTTCGCTTCTCCTATTATAAAGGATCATTATGGTTTATGGGAGGGTTGGCGGTGTTGGTCGGTCTGTCAGTTCCCTTCTTTGGTCCAGACTGAGGGATCTTAAGAAGCATGGGATGTATTGCCGTAAAGCTCGGTACAGATGTCCATGGCTCCCAGAGGAGGAATTGTAAGGACTTTTCCTTTAACACTACCATGAAGTGGAAATTTTTATCAATGAGATGTCTCAACCACTATTGGATGAATTGCCATGAATGTTTGGTACACACACATCCACGTCCCCCTCATAATTAATTGTAACAATTTGGATGATGCCACCACCCTCATCATAGCGCCATCGTCATGTAAACATCTCATCATCTATACGTTTCCTGTTTATGGCCAAATACCTGCAAAACGATTGACCTTCCTATCAACCTCAGCTAGCGGCTTGTGTTTGGTGCTAATCAGTGGCATGCTAACGCTCTAAACTACAATAGTGACATTTGTAAATATTAACCTGCTTGACATTAGCATGTTACCATTGTCATGGTAAGCATGTTAGCATGCTGTGGTTAGCATTGAGCTGTGCTTAAGGGCAGCCTCACATAGTTGCTAGCATCACAGTGAACAGACTGGCTTCCTTGTTCAACTTTGACCTACTTTACTCGCTGTACTTGTGCAATGAGGAATTCTTACCAACAATACAGGTGTCGTTCTCACTTTTGGTTTTACTTTCAATTAAAGTGGTTTAGATCTCAAAAAAGACTTCAGCCAAAGACCCCTTACAACATAGACATATAATATACCCGGGAGTCTGGGCCCCCTCATCTATATCCCTTGGAATAATTTATCGTAAACCAGAACTATCCTTTTTAAGATTTTTTTATCTTCTTGGTTCCCTTTTCCTCTATTCACATCCTCCTCCTCGCTTTATTTCTCTTCTCTTTTCATTCCCTCACCTTTGTCTCTGCTGTTGCCAATTAGTTAATCACCGCTTCCTAATTGGACAGCAGGAGAGTCTCGCCTCATCTGAACCTTGAATCTATGATGAAATACTGATCTATTCAGCTACAATACATCTCCAAACCAAAGTGGCAGGCAGCCACACACACACACACACACACACACACACACACACACACACACACACACACAAATATTATCATTAAAAAATGAACTCATTTATAGACGCAACCACATGTATCTTGTTGGCATGTCTAGTCAGCAATAATTCTGTTATTTCTCCCCATCCCCCCACATTACACACACACACACACACACACACACACACACACACACACACACACACACACAGACTACGCCATGTTTATGTTTACATAATTCTGCTACACATTGACTCCCTGGTGCTGATATAAGGTTAACCCTGAATGTATGAACAGGAGCTATCGGTGATTTGTCTTGTCAGAACAAGTGTGTGTGTGTGTGTATGTGTGTTGCGCGCACGCGCGTGTGTGAGTCTTGAGCGTGTGTGTCTTGAGCCTAGTGGGCGCCAGCTGGCCACTATCACTATGACAGTTAGTCTCGCTTCATGATGGATGATATGGGCTGTAGAAACTCTCTCTCTGTCTCTGTGACGCACATACACACACACACACACACACACACACACACACACACACACGCACACACACATCTGTGGAATCCCCTCAGGTAGTAGCCCTGTAAATGCTGCTCATACACACAGAGGCAGGCTTTCTCATATACACACATTTTTCCATACATACACCTGGGTTCTACTTAAACAGAGACACACACTCTTCTATTTCATTTGCAACCTCTCTGATCCTGTACAGTTGTAGTTATTTAACTGTCATGAACAGCAGTAACTGTCATTTGCCTACGCCCAGCCTGCCTGTGTGTCGCCTGTGTGCTTTTCATGTGAGGTACAGGAAATTAATTTGACCCAGTCAGTGATCTGCTGGGATTTACGCTGGTGACACGGTCCAGGTAAACTGCCATAGTCAGCACTGTTTAGCTGCTTATCGCTGAAGGGAATCACTATTGTTACATAGAGGATTTGAGTATGTAATATGTTTGTGTATAGATCATAATGTGAGTTAATGTTAATCTGGTTTATATCTACATATCTTTATGAACTTGTTTATGAACTTGAATGAGCATGTGCGAGACAGGGAATGCAGATAATCTGAGTTGATGTATTCATACTGATTTGTATGCACGTCAGCATGATATACACATTGACACCTGGGCCGTCCATCTTCCGAGGCCGCTATAATCGGCTTACTGTCATACTCTCATGTCCTGTATGTCATTGTGTCTTCTACGTACACATAAACACATTCCCATAATCCCGTCTCTCTCACACACACACACACACACACACACACACACACACACACACAAACACACACACACAAACACAAACACAAACACAAACACACACGCGCGTGCTCACACACACACGCAAACCCATCGCGTCTTATTGTAACACAAACATATTAATCTCTCAGTGTCTCGATGTGACAAGACAACAAACAAACGTCCACAGACTGTTCTAGGTCTTTATATTAGTTCATTATGCATGAAATAAAGTTTTTAAGACTCATATGCATCAAGCCCAGTTTAAATATGATCTTTACTGCTGACCGTGTGACTGACTAAATGGAAATTCCACTTCAATTAGCAGTGATACTTGAGCCAAAATTAAGCAGGCTGCAAATTAAATTAACAAATATTGTTAGACGCAATCAGAGCTGCAGTGGCCGGGTCAAGTCACCTGCATCCATGTTTCATACGCAGACTCCTCCAGGGCGTTCTGCCTAATTGGTCGGCTAATTGAAAAATATTATAAAGGCATCTGCTGCGTGTGTTTAATCTATAAAAGTAATCATGTCTCCAATCATGCATTCTGCATAAAGTAATCATATTGATTTAGTTTTTTTGAGAAAATGCCAGGGAAACGTGTATCCGCACGATGACACTGTTTTTCATTCAGTAGATAAGCGTTGCTTGTGTGGCGAGCACAAAGTACTCTGCCTCAACAAATGAACAGCTTTTCCTTTTTAAAATGCATTAGCATTGACCTTGGTACATTCAGATAATCACTCATCTGAATGTATTCCTTGCATCAAGTCAGAAAAAGAACACAAAAATCAATGTTTTCCTCTCTGAGAAGTGTGGAATAAAAATAACGTCAAAGCTGGCAGGGATATTGAGGTTCTTGTTAGACTCCTGAGGGGTTCGGCGCTGTTGTCACATGTGCGTTGTTGATTAATGGCTCCCTCGTCGATCAAAAGGAGACGGAGGCTGTGCACAAACACATCACACTCTCTGTCACTGAATATTGACAGTCATTTTCTTAATGATTGTTATGGTTATGTACAACATGTAGCTTCATATGTATCACAGCAGAAACGGCAAATGCAGAGCTTGTTTTTCTCCCACTGCTGGGAATAATTTAGAAGTTCACTTTATTGATCGGTTACCGTGCACTTTCTTAAGCCATTGAAATAGATTTTCCACCGGTGTTTGTTTCTGTCAATAGTTTGCCGGCATGTTTTAGTCATGCAGATCAATAAGAGCTGCAACCACGTCTCACTCGCATTCCCTCAAAGTAGTCCGGAACAACTCACTAAGATTCATTATTACAGCTTGATGAGAACTGGTTAAACCTTAAAACTTAACATTTTAACAACAAGAAGATGCCACCAAAATTACTAAAAAATAAATGTGGGACAACCCCTCAAATGTTCCCATCAGCCATTTTCAGGAGAAGTAAGCAACCACTTTGTAGTTTTAAACATCTGATTCTGCGCTCAGGCTTCTCATACACTATGACCCATATCTAAATCTATCTTTTTGTTCTTTTCTCCTCCAGTTACACTCCCCTCTGTCTCCTGCACCAGGGTTCGGCAACCACATTCTGTCAGACAATGAGGTAAGTGTGTGTTAAACTCCCTTATTCCCAAAACTGCCGTCTCCTCTCCCGAGACAGCAGCACTTTACTCTGAGAGTGCCAATGCTCCGAGCACCAAAAACATGAAAGAAAGTTGAAACTGGTAAAGGAGTCACACAACATCAGACAATACGCTATGAGGGGAAAAGCTTACATGGATCTTTTGGTACAAATGCATCACGTTCCTGTCATCTTAATAAATGTAGTTGTGTTTATGATACTTTTACACAGAATAAGGGCAACTCACATGCGTTTCTTCTCTGTATTTCAGTCAGCAGTGTACTCTACAGTCAACAAAACAGAAACTGATGCTGTGAACGAGGAAGACACAGAGCACGACTACAGCAGCATCGCAGAATTCAAAGGTCTCGTAACGGCCTCTTCCTCTAGTGACCTCTACGCCACTGTCAGAGATATCTACGCCCAGCCCGATGAGCCCCAGCCGGGGGAAGACCCCCTCTTGGACAGCACAGATCCCGGCTACGAAACCATCCGCATCCGAAAGACTAGTAGCTCGGATGATGACCAAAGGGCGGAGGGGTCAGACGCTGCCAAGGTAGAGCCCGACTACGAGAGTTTCGGAGAGTTGGGTCTGGGACGGGAAACGTCCCGCCTCTGAGATCTTCCCCTCATCGCATTAGGCTGTGGCGGTGTGGGAGAAACCTCCTCTCTGACATCTTACAGACGTCACTGCAGTGCTTTGAACCTGCTACCAAGCATGCTTTTGGTGCATGCCTTGGGGGAAATGGCAGAAAATGGTGCACCACAGCATCCATCAACAATGCATGAGTGTCCTCTTTACAGCTTGGGTACGGTTTATCATAACTGAACTTTTAATTTATCAACCACAGTGAATGTCATTGGTACTGGTCGGCCGTAAATAAACTGCAGTGCCTCAGTTATTGGGCATTAATCATGTGGATGAGTGCACTTTGGATCATCATTGAAAACCTCTTTTGTCTTTTTCACAGGGCATATCATGGACACATTTAACCACACTTGATTGTGGAAAAAGATTAAATAAATAAACAAATAAATATCAAATCACAATATACATGCAGCGTTGTAAGGTTTAGCTGAGGATACGATCAGTGCCTGTGATATAAAAAAGATACCAAGAATTTATTGCCATATAATCATGAAATTCATGCACTTACTGTACATATGAAGGTATTATTTCCCACTGCAGCTGCTAGTGGCTCTCTAGCTTCTTCTAGGTGACTCAGTGTCATGTTTTATTGAGGTGTCAGATGATGCATTTCTAGCTATGCTTTGTCAGGTTGTGCAGCACCTCCACTTTCCATTCTCTGCTTGAAATTCATGTTCATGGGTTTTAGGCATTGAAAGCAAAAGCCAGGAGTATCTGTGACCAAATGGTTAGCTGAAAGAATTCCATATTTTACGCCTCAAAATAAAATTGAGGACTTTTTGATGAAGGGAAATAAAGCGAACCCACATGAGCTTTTACAATACACTTTTAAAGCGTTTTTAAACGTTTTACAGTCCATGTCAACCTTTTTTTTGTGAAATTCATATTTATTTGAAGATGCATATTGATGTGTGAATGTGAAATGTTACACACTTACGTAGTATGTCTG
This sequence comes from Cottoperca gobio, assembly GCF_900634415.1. Taxonomy (NCBI): domain Eukaryota; kingdom Metazoa; phylum Chordata; class Actinopteri; order Perciformes; family Bovichtidae; genus Cottoperca; species Cottoperca gobio. The sequence goes on along the minus strand of NC_041365.1, from coordinate 7,422,318 downwards.
TGAGAGAAAAGTACATAGTGTTTTCTAGAAGTTTCTAGCATTTTTATTGAGATACTAAATGAAAGGTGGTTGTGAAGTTATGACAGTTGTAAAGGTACGCTTTCCCCTGACTTTATTTTTTATTTGTAAGAATTCATTGTATGAAAAAAAACTAAAAACATGATGAGAACATATATTCTTTTTTTTTTTTTCATTTTGCACAGGGTTCAAAACTAATTAAAAAGAGGTGTAACATGATAAAGTGACGAACGTACGTTGTTAAAACCAATTCAACTGTACTGTTTTGGTAGTCATGTTATTTTGAGCCTACTCTTGGTACAGTAAACAGCCTTCAGTTGGCATCCCGGATGATCTCAAAGCACAAGGTTTAATATCACGGTACTGCATTTATATACAGCTTATTGAAAGCATCATCACAATCTAGCTTCAGCTCTGCACAATTTGAATATCTAAAGCGTTTTAACTTAGTAGCACTCTGTCTGTTTGTAGCTTGTACTGACGACATGCCAACCAAGGCTTGTATATACTTAGAGCACTATTTTAACCAACTGTTATTCGCTGGATGTTTCATGTAAGCTTTTACTTATTTGTACAATGTCCAGAGTGGTATACTTTTTTAAATAAGTCTGTTAAGAGCACTGATGTATGTCTGCCTTGTTTAAGGAAAACTGAAAACAATGGCTTTTTTTTTATTTTATTGTAACTCAAAGTTGCTAAATAACTTTTGAGTTGTGAGAAGTAGTAACCAATCAAATGTCAGAAATATGGTACAATGTTTTTGGTACATGCATTTTAAGAAACAGTGAGTGTGGTACTTGTATTATTATTTTTTAATGAATTAATGTGTCAATACTGTTGTTTGATGTTACTTTTCAAATTGAACAGGGCCAATACTTTTCTTTGCTGTAAATATCTCGTTTACTGCTACAGTATTTCCCGTCTTTGGAGAAAAAATAATTGTTGTCATCTGTTTCCACCGACATTACAACATTACAGCATCTCCAGCCTTAGTTCATGTTTCATGAGACATGCAGGAGCTTGTTGGTGGTTTAGACAAAGACAGCTAGCCCGCGCTGACTGGTAACAGATTCATAAATTACACCAGACATTTCAAATGCTGTAACATCTCCCAGCAATGCTACAGTGAAAGAGGAAAAACGGGTAAATGAAGCCCGGAAAGAAAAAAGTTTCTGCAAAGAGGTAATTATCATTGTCATTAACACTCCCAAATCTTACCAGGGCAACACACACACACGCACACACGCACACGCACACACACACACACACACACAGTTAATAGATAATTCCCTAAAATCACTTATTCTCTCTAGCTGTCTTGTTCATACAAACAGACATTTCCCTTCAGGGAATTGGGGTGTCTTGGAGGTCCGGAGATGCTCCCTCACTGCCTCTCTTTCAGCTCCACTACTCCTGTAATGAGACCATTTGTTCCCCCTACAACCAGCAGACAACTGGATGGTGACACCTGCCTTTGATCACAGGGTGAAGCCTATTTTGGAAATTATGTTCATATCTGTCACTCCACTCTGTCTGGTTTCCATTCTCTGCATGTAAATATTTTATGACATGAATTGTTCTATTAAAATATATATATAATAAATAGTGTCATTTTGTCCTTTTATTTGATTGGGCGCTGTCATGTAGAAAGATTATAAACTACATATGAATTTTCTAAAAACATTAAGTTTGACATTAATGAGGCTATTTTTTACATCCGTTGGTACATTCTCACTGGCAGATAATCGCAATGAATTAATTATTCTCCTGCTAAACTTGATTCATCACTATCTAAACACGGAGCCTTTTTTATCAAAAGGAACATGTTCATCACATATTTCTCAGAGAGCAGCGAATTGAGTCACATTGTGAGATCACACTTTAGGTTTATTATTTAGTGCAGGGTGTAGCTTGCTGTGATGTGCAGTGTTGAGATGAAAAGCTCAGTTAAAAGAACAATAGGACTGCTGGCTTATTGTTATTACCCTGTAGCATAAAATAAAGGTATCACCGTATGAATGTAATGATACACATTAATGGAAATTGTACCAACAAATTGATATTAAAGGGTTAGTGTAATAAGCTAAGGCTTCAGCCTACACCCTTTCGATCAGTATACATTTGCTTTGGTTTGTCACTTTCAAAAGTAATGACTTATTGTTTAAAACATTTTATGTGTGTATTTGAGTTGTATAAGCAAAAACAACATAAGATACATTTAACAGTACTACTAGCAAGACTGACTTCTCGTTAAAAATCTAAATAAGCTAAATTTAGTATTTGCACATAAAGCACTTTATAGCATTGTTTATCTAAATGATGGCTAAGATTTGGTTAGCTCTTGTCTGGGCATATAGCCTATGTGCAGGGTTGATGTTGGCGTATGTTCACCCCAGTGCCTAAAACGTGGCATGCTAGGTAATGGCGACCCCATAAGAAATCAAATAACCTGTTGTGTTTACATTCACAAAAACAAGACAAGACTAGTTTATTACTTTTATTTTAGAAGCAGATCATAGTAATTTAGAAATCCCATGGCACCTGGAAAGTAGGCTACACGCGTTTAAAAACTAGGTTACAGCATACAGCCTGTCTGTCTGGTAAAAGTTTTCTTTTCCGTAGCCTAAATTCCCCTTTTCCCTTTCAATCCTTCTGCCATACCGCCTCCCCTCTCGTTTCCTCTCCATCCTTGCGTCATTGTTTTGAAAAGAGCATCCTCCCGGCTTGCGTTACCTTCTGTTGGAGGAGAAGGGGGAGCGGTGGGGGCTTGTGGAGGCGTGTGCTGCACCGACCAATTACAGTCCGGCTTGGTCGCCGGACCGCACATGTTTACAGGCAGCATTCCGCCGGTAGAGGCTCTGCTCGGTCGGAGCCACGCCCGGACTGGAGTTCACAGTAGTCGGAGCTGGAGTCACGTAACGGCCGTGTTTTCGACCGTTTTCAACATCTGCGTAGGGATGGCGATGTATAAGGCCCGAGTGAAGTAAAATAATTCAACACATTTGCTTCCGTTAATCGATGTCCAAGTCGTTAATTCACGGATAAGCTGAATATTTGTCAAATCGTGTACAAACGTAATTTCGGTTCTTGTATTTAATGATGCTTCCATGTTTTCCCGCCGTCCTCTCAGCTCGCAGGGAGCAGTGGGGAAAACAAACTGGTCGAAGGGAGGAAGATTGGTAGCCGGTTGGCTGTGGAGGTTGTTTAGCGGCGAATGAATCGTTTTGTGTTGTCGGCTTTTGTCGAGCGCTAACTCAAAGTTCTCCTTCAGTTTTCGGTGCTTTTCACTTTGGTACATTTAGGACGCTGTTAGGAGCATTCGCCCTCCGATTATGTTGCCGCTTTCTAACATTTTATTAGGACTGTTGGAGCGCGTAGTCTACCCGCTGCGGTTTTGTGTTTTTATCGACGTTGTTTACTGGTTGAAATTCGACGTTTAATGATTTAAATTCACCGGTTCGCCGGCTCTGAATCCAGTGAGACACTTTTAGACATGCATACGAGGCGTTTGGTGAAGCGCTCGATCCTCGGCAGCTGTGTTTATGCGCCGAGTCCGACGGGGGACGGTGCCCCGGTGACAGGAGTGGTCCAGGCTGTCAAGCAGGAAAACAGAGACGTCTCGACCGTAGGAGTCCGGCGCAGCGTCTACACCGTGCTCATGCAAGACGGGAGCCTCAAGGAGTTCTCCGAGGAGGAGATATCCGCGGGATTCATCAACACTGCAGCCAAAGGACCGCTGAAGTCCAGTTTGAAGGTGTGTGCGAGCGGCGCCCCGGCCGGCAGGCAGCGCTTCACTGTTTTTGTTGTGCGGTTTTTTGCAGCGTTAACCGCTTCCTGCACGGAGCGGATAACGCTGCCGCTGCCGCTGCTGCTGCTGCTGCTGCCACCGATGTCAAATGTAACCAGCTTGGACAAAACCAGCATCATTCAGAATAGAAATAATTAAAATTCGCTTGCATATTGCATTAAATAACGGACTGTCATGATATTTGGCGACATCAGATATATGGGACAAAGGCCTTGATAGGGCCTGCGCAATGTTTATGTGGGCTAGTGGGTGGGTAAGCCGAGACAAACAAACACGCTCTGACTGCAGCGTTTTAGACTGATGTTCAGTCACATAGGTTTATGATATTACATTTAATACAATTCTTCTCCCTGTGCCACGCAGGCCCACTTGCAATTAGTTAAATTGACATCTTGGTATGTTTGCACTCATGTGTACACACACGTCTATGTATGAATGTGAAGGAGCCCCAGGCAAAGTATGCGGGCTGCCACTGAACCCCCCCCCCCCCACAAGTGTTACTCTCGCTCCTCCCAAGGAGTTACACACCTTTGTCAAATGGCTTGTTGGTCCAGACGTCAGTGGCTGGTGGCTACTGCCCTTCCTCCATCATTGCGGTGTTTCATGTTTGTGTTGGGACCGTCTCCTCCATTGATGTGTGGACAAATCTGGCAGCCAATCAGATTCTGTCCAGGACCATGTCCCTACAGTAGTTCAGATCATTCAGAGGTTCAGGCAAAACTATATATTTTAAGTGGCAGCGTCTCCAGACGGCTCACTTCAAAAGAAGCTCGGGGCCATTGCGTCGACCAAATGACTAGTAGTAAGATTTGGCCAAAATAAGCTAATCTCTGCCTCCATCGTTGCACTGGAAACATCTTGGTCCCATTCCCCACCAATGGAACAAAGATGGCCTTCGCATTAACGGGCTGTCGAAGATTCTTAGCCCAGGTCTGTCTTTGCTTACCTTTTGCATACTGGTGCTGTGGCCGCGGACGTGGAGAAATGGAGGTGCTATATTCCCATTCTGTTTCTCCCATGTTGTCCTCTGATCATATTAACTCCATTTTGTACACAATGTTATGCTGTAGAACATGAAAATAAAAACACCCTGCCTCAAGCCTATCAAGTGTCCAGACACGAGTTAGTGAGGGGGTCGCCCCGAATCCTCTGTTCTCTTAAGTTTTGATGCTTTTATTTTGGTGACTAGTGCTCATTGCTGTCTCCCCATTTTGTAATATATTGCTGCAAAACTTCTTCTCTGTGATCACAGAAGTATTTTCCATATAACCCCAAACAACAAAGAAATTCAATAATCAGCAAATGGTTCATTCTTGACCTCTGAAACAGATGAACAGTTTCAGCTCGAGGTCCATTTACCCGCTTGTTCTGGAGCTTTCGACCGTATCACACAGTCTTCATCGGTACATTTAGTTTCACCAGTTGTCATTGAACTGCACAGATGTTCAAACTTTACATGTTTCTTTGATTTCATAAGAACTAAGAAAACTCATTCTGCTGATGAAGCCCATGTGATGTTGTTGAAAGCTCCAGAAGGAGTGTGTAAATGGGCCCAGTGTTAAGATAGTTTCGTCAGATAATATACACATTTTATTTTCCAAATACATTAAACAAGACAAGCTTGTAAGAGCGACACAAAAATGCTCACAAATGCACAGTAGGTCTGTACCCAACAGATGAACATGCTGTGAGATGTTTGGGATGTTGGATCATTTTCTTCCTCTTGGCCTGAGTTTGATATTTTGACACCCTAATGATGCCATATGGCTTCATGCTCCTGATCTGATCATCTAACTTATTCACATTAGAGCCGAAGTGCGCTCTCAGCCCTGCAACCTGGGGGGAGTGAGCAGCTAAACACGAGTATAGATAAATATGTGTTCGCACAGCAGAATTAAAACTGTGGCATCAAAGAGCCACAATAGGCGGTCGTGTTGCTCTAGTGAGAGTGATATGATTACTTATGAGGACTTGTTTTTCCCCTCAAATGGAGCGACTGCTCTGGCTTTTGTTCTCTGCTGTGTTTACCCCACGCCTCCGCCGCTTATTAAAGGTCTGAGCGTTCAGCTGTGATTTATAAGATGAATAAAACAAGATAGCGTTATTCTGCTTACGGACGGTATAAAAATCAACTCTTGTGAGTTACGAGGGACCCTCAATGTATATGTCCTGACACACACACACACACACGTTATGTCCATGCACGTTATTGTCCAGCGTAGCTACTGAGCAGTGATGGCTTTAACAGCACTTCATATGTTGACAGTTTTATAAGCATTCATGGTTTATGTACCTGAGATCAATGTTTCATACATGACAAGACTTGTTTGTGACAAGAGGCTGACACTGATTACACCTTATATCATCCAAGTATAGGTCAATATATGCTACAATATACAGATTAAGCTGCAGCACAGTATATCTAAACTACAGTATCAGTGTGTATCAGTATATTTATGTGACATCCCCTGACTTCAATACTTCTTATTTCCATATTTATTTGCAGTCTGCTCCAGACGTTGAAGTGAGAGTGACGGGTTGTCCTTCAGTCAGGTGTGCGGTTGCAGATTAGCCGGCCATGCAGTCCTAGCAGGCGATAAAGCATGTCAGCAGATGCCCACAGAGTTGTTATCTGCCCCACTGGCCTGCAGTGGCTGCACACAGACTCTTCTGTGTTCTGCGGAAAGATAGCACTCAACAATAGTCTGGCAGCAGGTGGCGCTCTGGAGTCAGACGCCGTATGAAAATGACTGGAAATGTAATTAAATTTGTTTAAAATTGTACTTCAAAACACAGAAATGTGCACAGGGGAGTTTACCTGAGTAGTCATAGCGTTGCCTTGCATGACCCTGGGTATAGATTAAGTAGCAGTGTGTCTTCAGAGATCCCAGCAACTGTGGGGCTAGTTTCTATGGCAACCATGCTGACAGCCATGTTTATGCGGCTCGTAGCCGGGGCATGGGGGGGTGGTGTTGTCAATAAAAAGAGGAGGGACCCTTTATCCTTCATTCATTCATTCAGGAATGTGAAGGAGGAGGAGGGTTGAAAAGTGGATGAAATGGCTTCTGCAAACACTCTGGGGCAGTTCTTTTTGGGGGGGGGGGGCTTCCCCTTAAACATTAATAAAAAGTCCTTAGTATGTCTTTCCAGGCGCTGCTTCGCCCCCATTATGGAGGAGTACAGTAGTCCTGAATGTGCCTTGATGAGCGTAGAGTGGACCACGTTGTGTCTAGACTCTCTGGAGGTGTGAAGGGCCACGGCGACGATGGTGGAATGTCTCTGGTGCTGGCGAGTCTGAGTTCTGCTTTCTATACCTATAATTCAAAGATTTGTGATACAAAGAAATGTCCTGTGAGTTGCGCTCAGAGGCCCCTTTGGCCTCAGTTCTAGAAAGATGTTGCATGAGTGACTTTTCTACTCTTTGCTGTAACTTGTAAACACTTTTTTGATCCAAACGTATGACGATACTGTTTCAATTCGTTTTCTTTTGTCTTTCACACATTTTCCTTTTCTTTGTTTTCCCAAACATGACTCCTCTCTCCCTTTCGTACAAGGGCTTGTAGATAAATGTATGTCGATGTGAAGAGTCGCTGTCGTGGTGCAATGTGCAAACCGCCTGTGAAACAGTCAGTGAGACGATCCGTTTTCTAGGGATTCCCACAGAAACCTGCTTTGGGTGAATGATAATAAGGCAGGTAGAGAGAATGGAAACATTAAACAGCCTGGATTCAAATTTAGATTATGCATAATATTTCAATCCTAAACATTTAAGATGATTTCAGCTCACAGCTCTTTCAGTTTTAACTTGAATATGCAACACAGAGACTCTCTTTAAACTGCATCCTCTCGTTGGCTGTTTTATCTTATTACAATCATGTAGACCTCAAGAACTCAATGACTGTCGCACTGGATTTTTACACTCTTTTTTCAAACAGTATAAGTACTATATGCTCTGGTCTTACTGTATTTTTAATACTGCATGTGCATGCAAATAAGGAAATGATGAGATACATGACTTTATATAAATGTGCTCTATTTGTGCGTTGGCGTCCATGATGAGTTGGGAGCAGCCTCAGTAAGCTTCTATTTTATTTCAGCCGCACACTATATTGTGCTTTTCAAAACTTAATTTTGCTCTACAAAGACAGATGTCTCGTGTTTTCTAATCTGTAAAAGAGAGTGGAAAGTACCTGTGATTCCCTGCTGGCACGGACCAATTTGTCACAGTCTGAGTGAAGCTCTCCATCCTTGTTGTGTGTGTATCAACAGTTAGGCGGTCCCGGGGGAGTTGAGCGGGATGCTTGTGGAAGACGGATCACTAGAGGAGGCTGTGCACTAAAGCCTCTCAGTAAGTGAGGGGAACAGTGCCAGCTGGAGATATGAAGAGGTCTAAAGTGTGAAGTCTCAGTTCTTCCTCCACCTGCATCCTGCATCCCCCACCCTCTGCTGAAAACACACAGGGAGCTTTAACAGGAAGATATTCTCTGTGTGTAATCACATGAGGCCAAAACCCTGTGGTACTTAAACAATAAGAAATGAATTGCTTATACCACATGCAGTATGATACTATCCCCCTCCAGGAGGTAACCACAAGCACTTCAGTATTTAAGACTGGAGTTGGCTGCTCTCCACCCTGACATGGCCGGCACAGTATGTTGCGTTTTATATCCTCTTGAAGCCTCTAAATGTAAATGTTTTATATATGTTTCCAGACTGTAAATCATAGATGCAAAACATTCTCCAGATGCTCACATGAACAACACATTAGGTGAGACAAATGGTTGTAAACTGTTAACATTACATTGACTGACATAAACAGGGAAGATGTTTTTTTTGGGGGGTAGCCTGCTGTTTCTGTGCTGAGGGGAAGCTCACGATGTCGTTTCATGAGCAGCGTCAGTTCAGCTTTTGGTGCAAGTCATTGAGAAAGTTTGACATTTGGGGTAAAAAATGCTTATTTATGTCCTTGCTGAGAGTTAGATGAAAAGAGTCATGACACTTTGCTAAATATAAAACCACACAGCAGCCAGTTAGCTTAGCTTAAAGACTGGGGGAAATGGGGAAACAGCTAGCCTGGCTAGCAAATTGTAATGAAACCCACCGACCAGAACCTTAAAACTCACAAATTAACACATTTTATCTTTTCAACAATTAGCCGTCGTGTGCAGAACTATTTGTTAGCTCTGAGACGTGCTGCTGGCCAACTAGCATTACTGGTCTAAACCAAGAAATAGTCCAGCACATAGAATTAATCATATACTTTTTTATAAAAAGCGGATTAAACGTAAGAAATAAAGATATATTTGTGTTAATAAGTGAGATTAAAGAGGTGCCGTTGGGCAAGCTGACCGGCTGCTGGCTCTAGCTATATATGTATTGTGCATATATGAGCGGTATCGAGCTTCTGGTCTAACTCTCAGCAAGATAGCAAATAAGCATGTTTCTCAAAATGTACAATTATTCCTATAAAGATTTGCCTCATAGGTAGCGTAGGTGAGCACTTAGTGCAGGACAGGAAGAGGCCTAATCTCCCTCAGTGTGTCTTCTCCAATCAGTATCATTTACTTCAAATATCTGATCCTAACAAAGAAATCATGTGGGAGAAAGTTTCATTGTGCTGAAGGCTGAGAAATTATTAATGACATCAGAGTGCTCTGATACCTTAAACACTGTCAGCTCCAATAGGAAAATACTTGTCCCCCCAAAGCCTCTCTTCAACACTCTGCTTGTTTCATATTTATGTGGAGAGCATTTTAAACTACGGGATGAGCTCCAGTAGGTGTACTTCCTCCGGGTCATCAGGAGTACCAGTCTTCATGGTGTCTTATGATTGCACAATGAATGACAGCAACAGCAACATTTGTGTCAGTCTGCATCATTTACCAAAAGTGGAATTTATGAAGCAAGCATTTAAATATGCAACTAAATATCTCAGCTGCAAACATTTGTCGCCTGAGCTTAATTTTTCATAAATACCTTTTGGGCAGGACTTCTTTCACTGCACGCATGCATAAGCTCAAATCACACAGCCAAGACTCCTCCACACACACGCACAATATGAGTGAAAGAGGTGTGAAAGCCAACTGTGTGGATCATGTCATCGGGGCAATATGTGCCCGTGTTGCTCGACATATGTCCCCGTAGCTTCAGGTCTAATCCTGTGATGATGTGAAGAGTTTGCTGGTGAGAGCTGCTCGCATCTCTCCAGGCCGCTGGGTCAAACACATAGCATTGAATGTTTGTGTGTGTGTGTGTGTGTGTGTGTGTGTGTTTGCAGCTTGAGATGATGGAGTGTGTGTTTCACATGACCGCCCAAGGTATTTCCCATCTGCTCAATGTAGCATTAACAGCTCCTACTGTTTGTCTGTGTTTGTGTGAGGAAAGAGTGAGCATAAAAGCTCACTGTGCATGTGTGTGTGTGCACCTCTACATAAATGCACGTTTCAATGTGCAAGCTGTCATACCTCATGCATTATCAACTATTACATTGACATAGCATAATAAACCTCCCCATGCTGCTTTTCAGACCAGTCAAAGCCTGTGTGCTTCATTTTCATAAACACTGGAATCTGCAGAGCACCGCCCTCCATCACACAACCAAAGTGAAATGTAAGGAGCCCATAGTTTACGATGCGAAACATAGATTCACATTGCATGTGCTTTAAGTTCACTGACATTTTACATGATGCAGTGATTGTAGAGATGCTTATCCAGGCTGTGGAGACTTTGAGGTGTTTGAGGCGTTTGTGCAGCAGGTTAAGGTGCAGAGGAATTGAGGCATCTGAGAGTTAAGCACAGAGGATGTTTAATGAAGCGCAGGGAGCTGCTTATGTGTACACCTGTGTCCGAGTCATTGAATAATTGATGGGAGCGATGAAAAACAGCACATGTACAAAGGCTCCATCTGTGACCTCAGACCTCAGTTGATAAGAATCGTTTCTGTCCATGAAATCGGTAGCTTCCCTTCGCTTTGAGGGCGCAGGAGGTTCAAAGCAAGGGGGAGGGGGAGGAGGAAGAGGCACATATGGATCAGTTAAATACAAGCAATGTAGTTTTTTACATCTGAAAACTGAGGATAAAGAGAGATTCGTGTAGGAGGAGGAGTTTGAAGTTTAAATTAATAGTTTGAAATTTTGAGAAATCTGGTTATTTTCATGATTGCCCGAGATTTAATATAAAAAGATCGACACTGCTCTCATGTTTGGATGAAGCTACAGCTATGTGAGACTGTTAGCGTAGCCGAGCATAAAGACTGGAAACAGCTCGGTTTTTTGTACAGATTCAACAAGTAAAATATAATGTATTCATTTGTGAGCTTTGGAGGTGATGTTAGGACATAGCTAGGCTAGCTGTCTCCCCTTGTTTCTAGTCTTTGTGCTAAGCTAAGCTAACTGTCCACTGGTTGTAGCTTCCCATTTAACAAACAGACGTGAGAGTGATATCAATCCTCTCATTTAAGTCTTGGAAAGAAGGCGAATAAACGTTTTTTTCCAAAAATATCAAAAAGGTCTTTTATATTATATGATGGGAAGTCATTTGGGAATGAATGAACACACAAACTAAGCCATGTTTGAACTGAATGTTCTCTCTGCACATTTAAAACAAGGCCTGCTTCATCATATTACACACACAGACAGTGTTCAGTGTTAGGCATTGTCTTTATTCTTAACACAAAGCACTTGCAATATGTATCTGTTCTATCACAAATATACTCTATTGCACCAATGATGTTTTCTTATATTCTTTTCCACAATATAAAGAAATGAATTCTATGATTATATGATGATTTTTCTCAAAGAAGAATTGATACACACTGACTGTTAACTCGTGTACCTGTTTTTTTTTTCTTATCCGATCTCTGTGTGTGTGTAGAAACCGCCATTGTTCTTGTTATTAATTGTGTTTTCTGACAAGTTGCGTTCTGGTGCTGTTGTTGTTTGACTCTGTGTACAGTTGAAAACCTTCTCCAGAGTGATCTCTGTGTGGCTCTCTGGAGGCATCTGGTTATAACTGAATAAAGATTTTTGGGCAGCTGTGTGTTAGCCGCTGTCACTGTGTCTTTTCTCATCTTCACTATGGAATATAACCCAGTGCATTTACTCAAATACACTTGTGAGTTTCTTGTACTTGTGTATTAAAAATGTTCTGCTACTTTTTACTTCTACTTCACTACATTTTAGAGGCAAATATTGTATTTGTTTGCTGCTAGACAGCTATAGAAACTTTTCAGATTCAGATTTTAAACAGAAAATATGTGATCAGTTTCTAAAATATGACACATGTTTATGAATTATACTACTCAACAGTAAGTTGATAATAGTTTAACTCGACACACTGCTTACACAGTGATAGATCAATAATAATAATGATCAAAATAAAATAATAAAAGTACATTTTGCTGATAATACATAACTTGACATGTGCCTTTATTTGTGCAATAAAAATTAAATGTAATGTATGTCTTAATGAAAGTAGTTCTGGTTAAAAAGGAAGAATATTCCTCAAATATTACACTTGAAGTACAAGAAAAATATTTTGTAATGTTGCATGGTCCTAGTATTTTCGTGTCTTGTTTACTTTCCCGCCTGTGTGATTGCACTGATGAGTTTCACCTGTCCCTCATCAGCCCTGCTTGTCACCTGTCCCTCGTTATCCTCCTCCTGTCTTCCTGTAATGACTGTGACATAATGGGACTTTTTGTAATGTATTACCTTCTCCATGAACATGAGATATATTTAGATTTAAATCCTAACTTTTGTGCTCAGAAACGCAATTTTTCATCTTTTCACAATCCTGCTCATTTCAGACCAGTAAGATAAGATCATAGTAAGAAGTAGATTCTGAACATTTTGGGACTGTTATCCCCTCAGTTTCCTCTCAGAACTGAGCTTCTAAAGAGAGATCTACTAAATATAATGTTCACCAGTTATTATAACTATGAGTCAGTTCAGCTGCAGCAAGTCAATCTGGTCTGGACGGAGACAAAGCCACCCGGAGTTGCTTCTGTTCTTGGCTGCCCTCTTGTGTTTAAATCAGGCACTGCAGCTGCATTTGGTTGTGTTTTGTTCTCAAAGGCGTACAGTCACATGTTTTGACCTTCTGTGGGTTCTTTCAGATGTGTTTCCCCATATTAGAGACTCTGGTGGGTTTGTTTTTTTATAAATGTCACATCCTTCAAATGCAGTGGTATTTGAGGAACTCTCCTCGCATTCAAATAAATCTCCATTTTCCTCATTTTTACATAAAGACTCAGAACAAGGGTACTTCAGAGGTATTTTTAATCAGAGAGCATGTTTTCACTCCATGGTTCCAATTAAAGAACAGACAAATCCAATGTATGTGTGACTAAATACAAATACAAATAAAATCCTCTTGTTTGAGATAAAAGGCTGTAAAAAATAAACTCCGTGGCTCAAATGATGTTACATGAGGACATGAGATACTGTACTGTAAAAATCCATTACTGTCTTCTCAGACAACACAAATGTGTCATTGTTGGTGAAAACAAGCAGACAGCAGAACTGCCCCTCGGCCCGTATGTGGTGTTTTCCCGGGACCCCGATTCAGTTTGGCTGTCAAATTGCATCACAAATGATGAAATGAGGGAGTTTATTCACATGCATGTTTATCCAAATGTCCACCAGCAGGGGAAGACTTGTACCAGGCTGGCCCTGCCCGAGTGTAACAGGAGAAGTGTTAGAGATGTGTTTACATCTTTGTGTACCAGAGGAAACCTGTTCAGAGGTGGCTCTGTTTTCCATTACAATTACAATTCATCCCGAGGGACATGAATGTTAGTACAACATTTCATGAATTCCTCCAATAGTTAGTGGCCCAACCAAACGACCTACACTGCCATCCATAGAGCCATGCTGCTACCATGGCTTGAACAAAAAGTCAAACTTGCAGATTATAGGAAAATAAAGGTAAGTAATTCTGTATACGTCTACAAAATAACAGCCAGTGGAGTCTCTTGCCTTGCTTTTATCTGTATGACTGAAAAGGGAGAGACTAGGTGTTACCTCCCAGGCAGAAACAATGGACTAGTGTTTAAATATTGACCCTGGCTCTGGAAGAGACACATTTATTTCACTCTCACCTCGGGTCAAGGCTGAACCTGGACTGTGTTTGCTCTGCCGCTGTTCTGCTGATCTTGGCTGTTTTCCTGTAACTATCTGAGCGTGGAGATCATTTTCTGACAGACTCTTAATGGGAAAAGGGAGGGGTTTTATTCTGAAGTGTTTTTTGAAATAGCACCTTTGTAGTGGCTGCAGTCGTGACACACAGTATCAGTAGCTCAGATCTGTGGCTTAAAGTATACATAGTGTTGTACTTATATGACACAGAAAGGCATACATTCATATTCTGAGCACAGTGTTACACTACTTTATGATAATGTGGTGTACATTTAATATAATGAAGAAATCAGCTTGGCCCCAAAATGGCAACTCAGGAGTAAAACAGAAAATAGCCCCAAAATGGAGTCAGACAAGTGCTTGTAATAACACCTTCCAGTATAAATCCTTCTCTAATCAAGTCTGTAGTATTTCTATATTTGTGCAATGTTTCTACATTCAAACAAAATATGAAACTGTGTTTATTTGAAGAAAGAAAAAATTAACTAGGAGCATGTTTGGCATCTGAGCTTTGCTGGTTAGACACAAGGTGGATAAATAAAGAGTGCAGGAGGAAAAGGACAGTCATACAGCAGGAAGGATTTCTCCCCCAGCGAGCCAGAATAGACTCAAATATATACGGTCGACACAAGACCACATGCCTGCTCCCATCCCATGCTTTCAGTTTCCACACCAGACAACAATTGAGCGCACGTGTCGAACAGAAAGACCAGACAATTAGATCACAAGCTGTGGTAAGTCACTTGTTTCCAATAAAGGGAGACTGGCACACAAGAGTTTAGGGGGCGAGTGTTGGCGGTCCAGGGGTTAGGGGGTCAAGTGAGGAGGGGCGGCAGGGAGGTCAGCCGGGTCTCAGTTCATCGGCGTTTCCTTGGGGGGACGAGCCTTCAGGCTGATTGAGCTCGTTGGTGGGGCTGCCCATGTCCTGCTCGCCAGGGTTAATGGTGGACGCTGGTGGATTCATCTTGGTCTGAAGCAGGGGGAGGAGACGAGAAGGAATAATTAAATTATTGATCAGTCAATGTGATTTACACAGGCACACAAAAACAATTGAATTTAAAATTAAAATCTGAAAAGCTCATGGGTTCACTTAGTAGCTTCTACAGGAGCTAAAGTTGAAACTGAAAACGTCACGCTCACTTTAAATGTTGATTATAAAGTGGTTTAAAGGTGACTTCTTGTTTTTATTGACTATGAAAGGAGTTGATGAAATGTCTGTAACCTTTAGGAATATTTGATTAAGCTATGATTAGACATTAAATACTGATTTGAAAGAATAATGTTTACAGAAGAGAATTGAGCTGCTGAAGAGCAACAGACATTACCACACAGATAAAGTAGAACTAAATGAAGGACATTTCCTGTACACATTCCTATTGGATCTGTAAGTCCTAATAATTATTAGTTCAAGGTCAGAGGAGCGGTTCTATACACGTCCTGTACGAACTGTACAAAGTCACTTCTTCCTTACCTTCAAAGTATCCACTTTCTCCTCAAATGACTTGAACGTTGTTGCATTCCTGTGAAAGGAAACGACATAAAAAAGACTGATCTATAGTGTTTAAATATATCTGACATGCTTATACACTCTACGAGTTTGTGAAAATGGAGATGTAGACAAGTCGCCCCTTCGAAAGGAAGAGTGAGCAGGATACGACTGTCATCACACCTTTTTAGAGGTCATGTTACCCGATACTCAACACAGACAATGCAGGATTTTAAAGTGACACAATTCTGTGCTACAGATTTCTTTCCATGAAAACACACCCGAGAGAGTGAAGAACAGGATGAGACGAGGTAACAGTCAACGCATTCCTCTGAAACATCATTTAGAAAACATTTATATTTTACATTTACAGCTTAACGATGCTGCCTTGGGTTTGATGCCTTTTATCGACATATTTTTGACAAGCTTTTTGCTCGACCTCTCTCAGCTTGACAAAACAGAGGTCTGTCGAGGCACGATTACAAAAGCTGAAGCTTCACTGATAGCTCACGGTAGCTATTAGCGGTGGCCGCTCTTAGAAACATCACGGTACACACTTGAGACCTTTTTTACAAAATCCATAACGTGAAAATAAAGAACTAAAGCCAGACTAGTTTCTCTTTTACTCCGCTGTGAAGCCTTTTCCTCTTTCATGTTTTATTCAACTCTCAGAGAGCACCTCTGTGTGTCACATTAACACAAACTTCCTCTTACCTCATGACAGGCATACTGGCTGAGTGTTGTAATGAGCGCAAGCTATCCGACAGCATTATGGAGAAGAAAGGGGGAATTAGTGGTCATCTTAGCATAGTACAGAACAAAGAGGGAAAGACAGGCACACGTGTGCAAACACAACATGCGGCACAAACCTTTATTTATTCTCCGATATGTTCAATCAGTGAGTTTTCTAAGTGCATAAATCCTATAAATCCTGCTTTATCCCATTAAGATTGATTGTGTATTAACACAGTGTGTGTGTGCTAATCCTGTGTATTAAAGGGGGGGGGGGGGATATCTTGTCATGAAACACACACATACACACCCTCCCTAACACGCACAAGTCTTTGACCCCTGTCAGGTCGCTTCCCCCACTACCCCACCCCCAAACCAGCTCTGTGTTGAGGCTCATCCGTGAGGCTGCATTTCTCAGCACACTGGTGCTTTGAGGGGCCTAATAATCTTGTTTGCGGCTCAGTAATCCAGAGAGAATAAGGATGACAGGGGAGAAAACAGATTAGGATCGGGGGTGGGGACTATATCTGGAGCTCTATCTCAAATTGAACAATCTGTTGCTGGTTTTTGTTTTTTTAAGCCTTGTTTAACAAGGAAATATTAACAATAATGTGTATTGGTAGATATCAGAGTAGGCACCTTGAAAGCAACATTTGAGGAAATAAATTATGGCTACCATAATATATCCCCGTTATGAGAATATAATAGATGGGCTCTAAAGAGGTATCTAATGGCAACAACATATTGGACCCACAGCTGTTATTACCTCTACATTTATATATAGATACCACTCTGGTTGCAGTTTAGTCATTAGAATTTGTTAAATTATATGCTGAAAGAAAAGTGAAAACTGTGTTCATGCAAAATGAAATGGACTGTAGGAAAGAAAGTAAGAAAGAAATTGGAAAAAGTATTCAGGGTCTGAATCTACCAGCACATCTAACTAGCACTTTGGGATCCCTTGGCAAAAGGATACTGTGGTCTCTCAAAGATCCGGTGCTTCACAAAATATCTTTCCCTTCTGAAGTCCCACTGATGTCTCCTGTCTGACTCACCTGACATCTTCAAGCTTCCGGGTGATGGCTGAGCCCACGTTGGAGAACGCTGCCGTGGCCTTCAGACCCGCCTGAGACAGCGTTTCAGATGTTCTCCTATAGCTGAAATAGAGGAGTGGAGACAGAAAGAGAATGAGGGAGAACGAATGGGGAGCAAAAGGAAGTTGATGAAAAGAGACAGAGAGATCACAGACTGAAAAGAGGCATCAAGATCAGAACTAAACCTCAATGTCTTTTTCATTTCAAAAAGCCCGAAAGCATCACAATGCTGCCCGTTTCCTGCAATATGAAACCCATCAAACTGTTTCACACATGCTACAGGCAGCTTGTCAAAAGCACTGACATAGTTTTCTTCATTGTTGAGAGGAGAAACAATCTCTCAGTTAACCATATTTTCAAGGCATGTCATACAGAAATAAATAAAACATTATCAAACGAGCAGCAGATGCATACGTTGGAAAAATGCTGGACAATAAAGCGGTTTGTCATGAGGTCAAAGGACAAGTTACTGCAAAAGGTATCTCATAAAAAGCTGCAATTGCCTATAATCTAGAGGCAAAAGCTTGATAGACACGGTGTCATAGTGAGAAACTTTGTGAAATGAAACAAGTAAACTGTCAGGTCATACGTCAGCGTGCTGTGGTAGGTGAACACTTACGCGGTGGAGGTGGTGACCTCCTGCCAGGTTTTGGTGAAGTTCTGTTTCAGCTCATTGAGAGGTGTGATGCCCAGCTTCCTCTTAATGTCCACCAAATGCTTCTCCTTAGCTGCCAGCACCTGGGACAGAGTCAGGATCTCATCCTCAACCTGCACACACACACACACACACACACACACACACACACACACACACACACACACACACACACACACACACACACACACACACACACACACACACACACACAAAGACAGTTAGAAACCTATACATGTTCTGAAATCGATCAATGTACACAATATGCTTAACCTCGTCTATTAGTGCAACTAAGGAACCAAAAACAGTAGAGGCTAACTAGAATTATATATTTATTTCCAAATAGAGCTGCAACACTTATTCAATATTAATTAGTCAGTCCACAGCAAATTAATCGGCAACTGTTTGAATTCTTAATTGGTTTTTAAAACAAAATGCAAAACTCTGAATCCAGCTTCTCCAATGTGTTGATTTTATTATTTTCATTGTAAATTATTTGTATTTTGGACTGTTGCTCAGATAAAACATGACGTTGGAAGAAATTGTGACTTTTTCTTTCTGACATTTCATAGAGCAAACAATTCATTGAAAGATCAAATAGAATCAAGTTAGTTTGTATCTCTCTACATGTCGAGTGAAGGGAAGCTGCCACAGAGCTCTCAGATTGTGGTCTTTGAACAGACACTGTACCTGGCTGCTCTGGTTCTATCATTACTCAGTCGATGAATCACAACGAACAAGATGCCACCATTACAATCATGGCGAAAGAGCTGCTGGAAATGTTGGCTGTCAGGGGAATTACAAGTCAAACATCTGAAGCAAGGTCAGTGGTTGGATCAGCTTCAGCGGCAACAAGGGACCTGAAATGAGAATCTTGTTGCTATGGAAGATAATGTAGCCTGATTTTAAAACTCTAACCCCTCTCCACTATTTGCAAGATCGGGTGCAACACCTGATCTTGACTCCCTGGACCAAGACCTCTTTAATCCCTGATCCCTCCTGACCTTGACTAACTCTTCTTGTAGCTCCTGCTGCTCCTCCTCTGTCATGGTGGGGGGAGGGGAAGAGGGGCCGACAGACGTCACTGCATCTTCTCCCACCTCAGGGACTGTGTCTGGATGCAGTTGGGAACCTGTGAGGTAAAATAATAAATGTTAGATACATCCGTACCTCTCACTTGGCGAGTCATGCGTCCGCTTTGAGGCTATATAGTCGTTGCAGAGCAGCTTCTTCTTCTTCTTCTTCTTCTTATTCTTCTTATTCTTCTTATTCTTCTTATTCTTCTTATTCTTCTTCTTATTCTTATTCTTATTCTTATTCTTATTCTTCTTCTTCTTCTTCTTATTCTTATTCTTATTCTTATTCTTATTCTTATTCTTCTTCTTAAAGACGTTTGTGCCCATGTTTGCTGCGTGACAGTGAACAGGTGGTACGGGAGGGAGGGGAGGCTGATGTTGGTTGTCAAACTCCGCTCAGCTGACATGCCCCTTGAGGATGAGGAGAAGAAAGGAAGCTATTCGTAAGGAAAAATATGAGAAGGATCAGAGAGTAGGAAAATAAAGGATGCTAAAGATGCTGTTTGATGATAGGTGATAGCCACGAGGGAAAAGCTTTAATTCCTACTGTACAGTTGCACACAGTCTTATATTCACACACACACACACAGACAGTATACAATGCACACACACTTTGATGTTGTTGCAGTCTCTGACAGAGCTGTGCCCAGTAGGAGCAGCAGTGCATCAATAATACAAATAACTTTCTAGATGAAGACATCCTGGGCTCAAACAATGTGAGAGAACAGAGCGTTGTTGAGATCTGTCAGTCAAAAGCACACCAGCAGGTGAGGATGTACTGGGCCGGATCTAAGCTGGAATAAGCAGACGTGCCTTCGAGGTCATTTTTGACTCATTGCATTTCAAGAATTCAGAGTAAAAGTAAACTTATAGAAACAAAAGACACAAATGGGTTGCTGTGAAAAGAAAAAGAGAAAACCCAAGAGTTGAGTAAATCATTGTGGGGGAGGACACACTAAAAAGAACAAATCGGGACTATACTGTGCCAGAACTGAAGTATAGGCCAACATAGACCTGAGAGGAGATTTCATGGTGTTACATTGCCCTCTCTGGCCCTTGACCCTTAAATATCTTCTTTTTTCTTTTTACGCAACAGAACCCCATAACACTTCCTCATTTTAAACACTTTGCACCCTTTCTCTCTTTTGTTACTCCACAAAACTCCAAATGCTACAACATTTCTGACGGAGACAGAAAGTTGGTTGAGGACAGAGAAGCCACAATCACAAGAAGCAATATTATACTCCCACAAAGAATACAGTGGGACTTTATGACTGGGCTGTGCCATTACTCGCCCTAACACCATGGGAATAAGAAGTGATGATTGAATATGTCTCAAGTGAAAATATTGACATGTTAAAACATGCGTGCGATCTAACAAAACATCAGTTAATCATTTTACAGAGGAAACAGAGCATTACAGTAAATAAGTGAGTGGAAATGGTCTTTTCAGCCTTCAGCCCTGAAACCACGCCCACATCACCTGCCCTCCACCTCTCCCCCCCCCCCCCCCCCCTCATATCTCCTTCTCACCTCTTACAATTGCCCTCTCTTCCCTTTATGGATGATACAGCAGTGCCATTTACACACACCCGTCCTTTTTTACATTTTTAAAATGTATTATGCTGTAAAATTACATTCAAAGTCCAGCAGCTGTTCAGGCTGACAACAACAGGTGCTGTAGGTTTGACAACTGGCCTGGAGTTATCTTCTATTTACAATTTGGTAATATATTTCTGCAGGCAGCAATGCGAGATCTGTATGTGCGAGTAGCTGAGCAGCGGATGTATGCCTTGGAGGTGTGTTTCCATCAGTAGGTGCCGAGAGTGACAGAGAAAAACAGACACAAAGGGAGAGAGGAGGGAGGAGGGAGGAGGTGATAACGAGTCACAAGCAAAGCTCGACAATTGTTTAGCTTCAGTGAACTAATGTAGCCTTATCACCATTATAGTTTGTACTTTGTTATAGTGACTAAATCATTCTATGAGCAGCACAAAGAAATGTGGGAATTGATGAATCACTTGAAGCTGTATTTCTTATCTATGTTTAAGATAATGATTCGCTGGACTAGGTTTCACAAAAATGTAATATTAAAACGCATTTTGTTTGTGAAACAACGGTACAATGTGTTAAGACAGTTTTACACAGAAACTCAGACATGGTGCATCACCTGACACCAACATGTGGCTCTGACATAATATAATCTGGACTTTCTCAACACTACATTTCCACTAAATTAATGGCTAACCCCAAAAGATGTGCCAACATCTTCCTGACATGAAATGATGAGAATTTAAACATTTCAGAAAGCACACTCGGTGAGGTGCAGACCAGAGTGAGCTTTGGTGCAAATGTATTAAACAAACCACACAACTCTTCTCTCAATACACCAAAAGTCTTCGGCCAAAAAGAGATGGAAGTAGTTTGAGCCTCCCATGTTTTGTAAAATTAGTGAAAAACACACCGATGAAAGCAAGATAGATGAAAACATTCGGTGTAGTAGAAAGGAGCTGTGCAATGAAATACCACAGAAAAATTAATTGAATCTCATTTAGAAATATTTTCAATAACATTTTAAAAAGTCTAGAAAAGAGGTTTAGAAGTCTGAACACTCAATGAGGTAAACTCAAAATGTCACACACACAGCTTTGTGTTCCCCCAAATTCTACCCAACCAATGAACCAAACCCGTGTTTTGTCTTTCTCACACACAACACACAACACACAACACACACACACACACACACACACACACACACACACACCCCCCCCGCCCTCTCCCTTTCCTCCTTGTGATTACCTCTGGTTTTGACTGCTGGCGAGCTGGGCGGCGTGTCGCTGTAAGCCGGGGAGAGATAGAGGTAGCTGGCGTTGACTCCTTGTTCAAAGTCAAATGGAGAGTGGTATTCCTCCAGGGGCTCCATGTTTACAGCTTGTGGTGTGTTTGTTGGTCAGAGTGACTTCCACCTCCCCACCACCACCACCACTACCTAAGCAAAGCCAGCCGAGTGCTGATTGTCTGCATGTGATCCAGGCGCGTGCTGGCTCTGTGTCTCCCTGTTTACAGCCTCCTGGACTCTTGTGGTGTGTGTGACAGAGGGACACAACCTCCAAGTGTGTGAATATGTTGGAGGAGGGTTTGTATTGGCTTTCAGGTGGTCAGAGTGAGAGCACAGTGAAGCCGGATTTCCATTTTTCTGTTTCTGCAGCAGGCCAAGGCATTGTGAACTCTCTGTTCCTTTCTTGCTGTTAATAAGTTACCTGTCCCTTCAAGCAGCTGTTACACACACACTCTCTCTCCACACCCACACCCTCCCTCTTCCTCACCACCGTAATCCCAAAGGTCAATTTTCAATCCATCCTTCAAACATCCATTTGCACAATCAGCGCCGTTTTCAGATGTTAGCCATTGTTAGCAGAGCTGCAGTGATATTGCGTGACACGCCGGGTTTCAATACTCTGTCGATTCCCTCTCTCCCTCACTTTCCGTCAACAAGCCTGTCATCCAAGGAGGAAATAAAAGAGGTCCCATTTGTGTGGCCTGGTCACATGATTCGTGTGTGGGCATTAGATGAAAAGCATAATCTGCAGTGTCCCAGATTACAACGAAGCGCTAATCCAGGGTGGCCAGTCCAGTTTGGAGCAGCAGTAATGCTAGTCAGCTAGAATGGATGGGAGAGGATGCCAGAGGCTGCACTTGGTATTGTGTGGTAAAGAGAACATGTATATGCGCCACTATACATGTTTGTGTGTAAATACTAGGGCTGCAAATATGAATCTTTTCTCAATTAATCGATACATACAATGTTATAAATAAACACAACCCCCAAACTACAAAATCAATCACACACACCCCCCACCCCCCCCCCCTACAAATTCTGACAGTAATCTTCTTCTTTAGAGGAGATATATCTGTGGCAGGAATTCACACTGCATGAAGGGAGGAAGTGTGCACAAATAGGTCATGTGTCATTTCATTCAGAGACATTCAAGGAGTGTCAATAGACAGGAAGTGAATGCAAGCACTTGCTCGTACTCACAAGGCTGCAGTGAAGTGAAAAAAAAAAAAGCCGCCTGGTGACATTCCAGCACTCATTTTGTGACTGTGGATGTCATCAAGAATGTATTGTAGTTCTGTAAACAGCATGCGCATGTATTAGTCTGAAAGTGACAGTACAGTGGAGCTGTATGAAATCAGGATCATTGTAAACTTCAAAGTTTTCAATGATGCCGTTCTGTACGATCCAAATCACTTCGGTCATGCAAGGCTATCATGCAAGGCTATCATGCAAGGCTATCATGCAAGGCTAACATGCAAGGCTAACTAATGTAACTGTGCTGTGCCCTGATCTGCAGTCAGGCTTCATTGCGTCCATTCAGCAAGGTCAGCCCAGGAAGTGACACACATACAGTCACTCATCGCAAACGATCAAGTATCAACATGCCCACATGCACTAAAATAGGCCCACATCAAGGACACTGAATCCTTCCTCTCTTGCTCCTCAGATTATTGCTCTTTTGTCTCTTATCGTTTTTATTAGGAAGCAACCAAATTGTGCATCAATTGCTACTGAAAGTCCCACATGGCCCCTTTTTCACAGTAAAAAAAGAGAAATCAGTTTACTGTAAAAGCTAGACACATCTGAGACTGCATTATTCCGAGACAAAATAATATAGTGGCAAAATGGATTCAGTTGCAAAAACAATATATCTGTTTTTATTTATTTTCCTGAATCATGTGGTTTGTGTTTGTAATCTAGGGAATACATTTTTACATCACAAATCGATACTTAATCAAAACTCTACATTACTTCGACTCCTCACCAGTTCCTCCACTTACTCATGAGCGACACTGGATTCATGTGACATCCACTGGTATGCTTGAATTGGATGAATGCTTTAAATATAATGAACAATAATTCTATCAAAATCACACATTTGCTTTGAAAGAAATCTCAGACAAAATCTCAGACAAAATCTCGGACAAAAACAGCAATCAAGTTCTCAGGATTGGATAGAAGATGATAGCATCTTAAACCCATCCACCCTGACTGTAGGCACAAACAGCCATTTTCAATTGGTTAATGAAGCACCGCATGAAATCCATTACCTCACTATTCATGGCATACCCTGTCACATGGTCAGCCTAAAACAAGAATCATGGGACGTAGATGGCTGGGGATGCAGCGAGAGTGCCCACAAAGTTCACATGACATGTGCATAATGGGAAACAGCAAGAAGGGAAAACAGATACTGCACATGCGCTGTGTGCACTATGTTTACACTACACTGCTCCTAGCTGTGGCTTCATATTGACAAGAAAGAGAATAAGCATATTCCTAAAAATGTTGAAGTATTCCTTTAAACAAGATGAACATACTGAGTCAGTTTCATTATTTAGACAATGTCTGAAACATGGAGACTTATACCAAATATATAAGGGACCCTGATATTGAAGAAGACGCCTGTTTTCCTTAGTGAAAGGGTTACTCTCATACCATGTGTGCAGTCCCCCAACGGTCACATCATAGCTGACAAGTATGAAATAAAACTCAAATTATTCTCTGCAGTTATTATACATAATAATTAGTTTCAATCACATAGGCTACACCCACTACTGTATGTTCCATTTGACAGTGAGGCCCAAAGTTTCTCTCTGCAGTGTCATGTTGGAAGATACTACGTCTGATGCCAGAGCTACCAGGCAGGTGAGACCTCTGCGTGGTTAAATCTCACAGGTTAATGAAACATTCTCCATAAAGAGTTAAAAAGGACAAGGAATTAAATAGCCACTGCATTATGAGTTGACCATTTGTAAAGTTTCTTCTTTATGTTACAAAGTTTTATAACAAAGACTATTTAAGACTGCATTTTGTTTTGCTACATGTAACAATTTACACAAACATGACACGTAGCCTATACACACAGTACCAGTCAAAGGCTTGGACACACCTTCTCATTCACATTGAATGAATTAGAAGGTGTGTCTAAACGTTTGACTGGTAATGTCAATATGTATATGTGTATATATATAATTATATTCAGGTTCTAAAAAGGTATTTTTGCCTCAACTTGTCTTATGGTTTTAATTTCCATCACTCTCAGTGCTGCAGTAAACAGAGCATAGTGCAGAAGCTTTAAAGGGTGGGAAAATTCAGCCCATTATATAGAACATGGGGAACATTTTAATCATATACCATATTCACCTCAGTTTTCATTCATGTCAAAGATCAAAGTTTCCAGATAGACAGGGGGGCTTTCCCTTTAATCTTTGAAATCAAATGTGCAAATCTGCTGACACAACCTGAAGGTTTTCTGGTTAGGCTAGAAGCTGCGTAGTATGTTTTATTAAAAATGATTGCTCACATCAAACCCTTGAAGAGCTCTTTTTAAAAACAACTTGTGAGAACCATGAGTGTGCAGACAGACAGTTTAGGGAAACCAGCATCTGTGGAACATTTACACATCTGCCGAGTTCATTTGACCTACAGCGCTGACATGAACAGTATCTAATATTATCAAAGACAAAATGCATAGTCGTTGCTATCCTTTACAGTGCAACAGTTAATTCATTTAAATATGAATGTTTTTACTTTTCAATGTGCAGCAATCCTTACAGCTATGATTGTCAACAGATATTCAGTCATTTAATGTTAAAGCACTTTTTAAAATGGGTTAAATCAGACCTAAAAACTGGACAGGATGATAGATCAATATTTTCATTCAACATTTTATATGTTGTCATTATTGTGAGAACATTCTCATATCAAGAAATTGGGGAAAGTTTTATTTGTAGGCTGTAGGCCTACATGGTTGGAGGGATTTTTTTCTGTGACAGACTTCCTCTGACTGTTCGCACAACTGAAAGCATCCAGTTGTGCCTCACTGAAATCTGATAAGGCAAAAATGTTGGCCACTGTTCATGATCAGTCTCATTAGACAACGCAGTTTGAAAAACAAGATAAGATTGATAAGACATTTTTTAACATCTGATTTGAGCCAAGACCGTACACTTCCATCAAGGAGGCAGAAAGTACCAGAAACAGGTACAGATCATGTATGACTTTCTTGTCCAGCTACAAATTCCCCCTTTTTGTGATTGAGGTATTCTGGAGCATTTTACCTAATAAAACCTTACAGGGAATTGCAAAAACACTGGATAAAGCTAGAACTACTAAAGCAAAGAAATTCCAACTCCAGCTAAAAAAGGAAACCATACGATCGTTAGGCTGGAAAATCAGTTTAACTGCAGGTAAAAGTACAATGGAAGAGATGATCGTTATCATTAAGGTCATCTACGTACACACAATCAGAGGAGAGCAGACTGCACTCCCCTGAAAGCTCCTTTGAGAAGTACCAGTGAGATCACACTCAATATGCACTGATCTCCCTCCTTCTAAAACCTTCTAACGAGCTCCTTCTCGTCTGGGTATTTGTAATGCTTCAAGTAAAATACTGATAAACGACTGTGGAAGAACACTTTAGCACTGAGTGGAATAAACTGATTCAACAAAAACAGATTTAAAAAAAAGGAAAGATCTGTAATGAAAAGTGCCTCAAATACTGGCGACTGCGCAGGCTGAAATCCAACAGGTGACAGTGACAGGGAAAACATCACCAAGGACGCAGGTACAAATGGTGCCAGGCAAGCTGCCATAGAGGCCAATAAAATGAACTTCACTGTCTGTTGCCATAAGAGTGTGACTATAACTAAACTAAATATATAACTAAATCAGTTCCTATGATGATACTTGAAAGGAATACAATGGCAACAAGGAAGGATGAAAATGTACTTCTGCTACATTAGAGAAGGCCATAACTGCCACATATGAGACAAAAAGAAAAGATAACTGCTGCTGTTGCGCACACACACACACACACACACACACACAACACACACACACACACACACACACACACACACACACACACACACACACACACACACACACACACACACATTGGAAAATATGTAATGTGTTAAGGGAAATTCTTGAAGGCATTTGCAAAGCACAGGAAACCAACAATACAAAAGAGGAACTATGGTCACAAGACAAGCAGCCAGGAAAGGACCCCTTCTCCAACAGTAACTAAGAGACTATTTGCTTAAAAATACATCAATCTAAAGAGCTGTCAACCGAATACATTGAAACCAAACATTATGAGCTACTCCAGGGCAACTGTATTGAAAAGTATTTCTGTTACGGTGTTCACCCCCAGCACATACACAGACTGACTGACACAAGCACCAATTACCAACGAGTAGCAGGTTATATCTGTCAATATATCAAATATGCAGCGCCTTTCCTTAGAGTAAACAACATTTTTCACCTTGAGGTCAAAATACACAAAATAAAACATGCAGACATCAGGAAATTACATTTCTTCACAGGGTTGAAGAATGTTTTGGCTGAAGGGAAATGAGGTCAAGGCTGTACCTTGTTTACCTGGCATGCCCTTGAGGTGAACAAATAAACCTCTGTCACTTGCTTTTTTCCACAATAACTACAAACAAATCAAATACAAGAGAGGAGTGTTTTTGATCAACTAAACGGAGTCTTCCTTACAAGCTTTATTGGTTGGAAATGTCTTATTTTCTTGCGTTGCAGCAAAAACGCATGCATTTGCCTGAGAAGCGGCACGTAAGCCTGGAGGATGGGTAAATGGTGTCGAAGCATGAGAGAGCAGATGGCTCCCTGGCAGGATTGGAAATGTCCAGGTAGGTGGAGGAGAGGAAAGGAAGCAGGGATGTTAGGGCCAATGCATTCACAGCATACCTGTGGTTTTTTATTAAAAAATGCTTTGGCAGTCCCACACGTGTACTTAGGCCTGTTTGACCCAACTAACAAACCTCACAGTCTTCCAACATAGACTGAAAGGACTGTGCTACTTTCAAACTAACTGTATGCTCTCATTATTACTTTCAAAAAGGACCAAACATGTAGACAGTGAGGTTTGACTAGACCAGGTATAGGCCTCCTGGGGAGATTTAGAAAACATGTAATAAGCTGTCAAACGGGTGTAACCTACTTGTAAAGTTCTCAAATACAGAATATAGATGTTTCACCTAACCTAAGAACAATCCCATTACACGACCTCAAAGTGTTTATTGTTATCAAACCTACGCAAAATGTGCCTCTCAAACGTTCTTCCCAAATATAGTTTACTTTAATAGAAATAACAGCTTCCTCGTTTATTTTACTGAAGTAACGTTATCTCTTCGTCTGCTTACATCCTGAACCAGTGCTGTGTAATATTCCACTTCCGTCATATTTTTGGTAAACGTGATTGATATATTTGAAATAATTATTTTAAAACGTCATGTCTGTCACAAAAATGCACTTTATTTGAGTTTGAAAAGTACCATATGTTCTCAACGGACTAACTGTAATCACTGCGCAAAGTTAGCTAGTTTGCTAACTTTCATGTGAGACAAAGGTAGTTTAAAAAGATATTTTGGTAACAACATAGTCACTGGGAGACATTTTAGCAAATTAATTACCTTTCTCTGCTTCCTCCATTGTACAACTGAGTGTTGTTTCTGGTAGTTTCTATGTCCAGAGTCTGCAGGTTGTTCACTTAGCTGCTGCAGATCTTCCTGCTCTCTCTCTCTCTCTCTCTGTTACCAGGCAGCTCGCCGTGCGGGGTGGGGTTCGCTGTGACGTCAGCACGCAGCAGTGTAAACAGAGGCGAGCACGTGGATCAAGTTTTACATCATCAACAAGGCAGAGCTGCATGACACCGACGCGTCATTATTTATATATTTTTTATTTTACTGTACAACAAGAACTTAAACATGCATATTTGTCACACATGTTACATATAAAATGTTAATGGTTGTGAAATACAAGTTTGTAGTGTTTTATTATCATATGCAAAAATAATTACAGTGAAGCACAATGAAACAAAAGCAACAAATAAAATGGTGCAAGTAACAATATAGTGCTAAGATATAAACATAAATAAAATATAAAGTAATTTTAATTTGTTGTAGACAGTATTTCAAATGAATAAACTGAATGTAAACAGGAATGGAGTAAATATATATGCATATCCTTGTTAAGATACAGTCTCAGTTACATAGATAAGTTTATCACATACAAACCTGCAGCTTTTGATGCCAAGTAGAGTCAGGGACATGTGTGGTGTGCCACAGTTTTATGTAGCTAAAGTTTTAACCTGTTGTAATACAGAAGGTACAATATAAATGTGAACAATGTTTGGAATGTAGCTGATGATATTACTGGATAGTTTTAGTTAATGTCTATGCTTGCAATCCAAACCTGTTTCTATTTATCATTTTTGTTTCGGCAGTTGTCAATGACACACCTCATGAATGAAGTGAAACTAGTGGCCATGTAATCAATTTGTTATTTTAACAAATGTCTTTCTTAATAGAAACATTGGGACCTGAAGGAAATTACTTAAGGAGATCATACTAAGATGGAAGATCAGGTTTTGTTCCTGTACTTGAGGCGATCAAAACAACTTAAAAAATAATACTAGTATAATTGATGATTTATTACCTAGCTAAAGGCATAACAGCGGTAGAAACTCAATCATTGATTCCTCCAAGGCTTACTCATTTATTTCACATTAGAATAGTTTGACATATACTGTTCTATTCAATGCAAGGAAATTAAATGTGTCAAATTCATTCTGGTGTTTATGTCAAGCTGATAGCCAATGCTTGTATGAGCTGGAGCAAGAAATAGATATACTAATTGTACACAACAGGCCTTATTACCCCCTTGGGAATTTAACCATTACAGTGGGCTATACCCCCCCCCCCCCCCCCCCCCTTATTGTAATCAAAACCTGGGTTAAACCCCACTCTTGTTCACACACTGTGTGCAAAGCCCTTAATTGGACAGCATTGAAACTATACACCCAACTATGTCAAGAATCACATGCATGCACACACACTCCCACACCCCCCCCCCCCCCCACACACACACACACACACACACACACACACACACACACACACACACACACACACACACACACACACACACACAGAGGTGTTCACATGAAAGAGTGCCACCTACTGGACCTGCTGGACCTGATCTTGATGACAGGGAACAGAAACTTGAGATACATGTTGATATGTTAAGGATAATTTACTCTAAGCTGTAACATCTCACTGGTCTCTAGAGGTTTCACTTCTACATGATCACACATCACATGACTTTATTACAGTCACACGTTTTCATTATCTGTCTATATTTATTCATTATTTAACACGCATATCATAGGTTAATAAATAAAAACAGCAAATATACTATAAACTATGATATCATGGTGACATACACTATATTATGTGTGTAAGCTTTGGATAAAGAATAAGTCTGTGTTACTGTAAGGGATTGTCATATTAATTTAATGGAACAATAATAAGCATGTTTTGTTTATTATCACAATAAATTCACACACAAGTTTGATATATAGTTTATTTAGTTTTTATATATATTTTATACTTTATATATCTATCTTTTATGAATATAATAACAATTCAAATAAGTAGTTATGGACACACTAAAAGTTCTTATAGAAATCCTATAGGAATATTATGGTAACCCCGTTTAGCAAAGGGCTAAAATGGGGCACACAAGTCAGCATTCATGGGCTGAGACGACAAGTAAAGCCAAAAGATGAAAAGCATTCGGGAAATGGGTGCAGCCTTCAAACACAAAAGACCCCTTGCTGATCAACAGATCCCCATCTTCCTTTAAAAGCCGCCCCCTCCCTCTCACAACCCCCCTTTCTCTGGTCGAGGTGCATTGTGGGGAGGAAAGTCGTTGCCATTCGACCTCTGCGGGGCCTGCGCGGACGCAGCGAGAACCCTGAAATTCATTATGCGTTTAAAACCTTTATTTATTTCCGCATAACCTACATACTCTCACCGGGAGGGCCAAAGCGGAGAAAAGAAACGACGACGGGCCATCTCTTTCGGAAATTACATCGTTTACAAATACATTATTTTGCGGAGGGGGATACTGTTGAGAAAGGGAAGATTCTTATATATATTAAGAAAAATGTCCGGTGACAGAAACCGCAGGTCTCTGGCTTTCCGAGGAGGTGGATTAGCTGGGTTAACGGGTTCCAGCGGTATCGGTGGGGGGAACTGTAACAGCTGGGAGGCCCCGGCCTGTCAAGACCGACATTTTAACGGGAACAGGCCGGATCAAGAGGAGGACAGGGATCTGGGGGCTAAAGGATCATCGCAGAAGAGAGTGGAGGGCGCTGGGTCTGTCAGCGATAGCACGGAACCCGAGGCGGAGGAAGAAGAGGACCCGGAAGAGAGCAGCTGGGCAGCCGGGGACGGCGACGATCGTGTCGGTTTTGTGGAAGGGGAGGACGGGTCCAGGGAGGGGAATAGCTCAACAGAGGGGAACGGTCCCAACAACGCCGACGGTCAGGAGTCGGGAAGCGGTGCGACTGGGGGCGAATCTGGATCCAGGAAATCTGGGGTAGAGATGAGACCGCAGACGTTGCTTCAGAAACACTCATTCCACGCTTCGTGGTTGCAAGAATTTCCATGGCTAAAATTTTGCCAGGAGACGGGACTTATGTCTTGTTCTTGGTGTCACAACATTGCCACTAAAAACAGCGACGAGCTTGTCAAAGGTAGTCGCAACTACAAACGGGCCTTGCTGCTGAGACATCACCTGTCTTCTGAGCACGGGAGAAATGACCCCACCAAACAGGTAACGTTAGCTCAAGTCCATTACGCGTAAAGTTAAATACTTGTCACATATTGCTCATACTATATGCCATTTTTTTGTTTTGTTATTCACTTGTAACGACAGTTTCTACAACTTTTTAAAACGCAACGAAGTCGGAAATAGGCTTTTACCTAAGCTTCACAATCCCTTCTCCCGGCTGATTAGCTAGCATCAGCCTGCTAACCTGAGCTAAGAACTAGCCTAGCCAACTAGCTGCTTGTAGCTCTGCGGTGCAGCCGGAGGTAGATGGGCAGAGACCGTAGTGGAAAGCCCCTAGCCAGGCTAACTCGACTAACCAGTATTGACTGGCTAAACACAATAACTACTTCTCAGTATGACTGACACAAATCTCTCTGATTCAGTTATCGTTCAAAATGTGAGTGTCTGCCCACTCATCAGTCAAGTGACACAAACCTGCTTCAGTATGACACCTGCTAGCTACTATCACACCGGAGGCTGGTCCTATTCAGTAAAGCATTCGTTGCATGTCATAAACAACTTTTGAACCCACTAAAAAGTAAGCAACAACTTATGGACAGTGTAAGTGTTGTAGAATACTCTTTATTTTTTATGCACACTGTACAGCAAACCGTTTTGTTTCATCAGCAGCTGTCCTGATTGCTAGCTTGCTAAAGGTCATACAATGGCAAGGGCTTGACCCTAGCAGCCTTTGGGGAACCGCACCCCTACCCAACCCCCCTCCTCTTGGCCTCTCATCATGCAGTTCTGCTGGCTCGCAGTCCCGAGTGACCTCTGGCGCATTTCTTCTTCCTCCTCCACCTCCTCCTCCCTTTGGGGAGCTAAATTAGAGGCATTGTGCTAGAATGACCCCCCCAAAATCCATAGATGGTGTCACTTGCAGGACTGGACAAGAGGAGGGGAGTAAATCATGTTGCCTGGAGCCTGACAGCTTGCCTGGACCTTCTGAATAGGCATGAATGAGGGAAATGTATGTCAGTAAATAGAATGACATGACATCACCTGACCCTGTCATCCACATACTTCTGAATTAATAGCGCTAGTGTTATACCTTTTTGTCATATCTTGTGATTAAGGCCCCACCCTCTGTATGCACAATACTGAAACTATATGGGAAAATTGCCTCATATAATTTAATGGCATATAAAGACTTTGTGGTTAGCCTAAGCTCGAGGCGGGTATAAAGTTAGTGACAGTATCCGTACATTGAATGCTTATAATCCTAAAAAGCCACGCCATTTTGGTGAACTGTGTCTTTATTGACGTGCATGACGTCTTTTTATGGGTTCATTTTTATTGCCGTGTAGGCAACATTTCTACGGTACTCCTTCATTGACCTCA
Source organism: Cottoperca gobio (assembly GCF_900634415.1). Taxonomy (NCBI): domain Eukaryota; kingdom Metazoa; phylum Chordata; class Actinopteri; order Perciformes; family Bovichtidae; genus Cottoperca; species Cottoperca gobio. The sequence goes on along the minus strand of NC_041365.1, from coordinate 7,389,266 downwards.
TAAAAACAGGGAGTGCATATTTGCCTGAACAATCTGGTGTCAAAGGGCATTTCTCCAATCAATCCTTATTTTGAAAAAAAGAACCCAATCTACTATTACTTTCTGTTCCTTGTACATTTCCACATCCAAGTTTCTATCATGACAATGGTCTGGGCTGTCAGAGGAATTAAGAGCGGGGTGCTATTTGACTCTAATTTGTGAGCGGAGAGGATTGCACTACTACATTTAGTTCCTTCCTTTGCACACGCAATCACTAATCAGAATGACTTAAAGTGATCCACTAACTTGTACACATCTCTAATTGGTAAGGAGGGCAGTAAGTGTGGATTAGGGGCTTGGTTTGGCGTTTCCTTAGCAACAAGGACCCCAGACACTGTACTGAGAGGTTATCCAGGTCATTTCCTCAAGTAGAATAGAGCTGGGACGATAATGTCCCAGTTCCCTATTATTGGAAATGATTAAATTCAGATTTTTATTGAATTATTTTATGGAATTCCTCAGATTAGATTTTTCTGTTATGACTGCCTTTTGAGAAGAACTGTAATTTTCTTCATATACAGTACTGCTGAAATAATGGGCAGCAGTGTATGCTAAGTAAGGTAGCATTGTGACGCAATACATTAAAGGGCAATTATGGTGTTATGAGGCAACGTCTTGTTCTTTTCACCCATTCCTGACGTTAGTCAGGCCTCTGCTGCATTCGTTAAAGCTAACTCGATTACTCCTAGCACACCAGGACAGCTGTGGTAAATGTGGGTCTCCTTGGAGAAGGGGGCTGTTGTCCTTAATTCTCTAGACACTGTCTTGTGCTCAGATTGTTCCCTATGCTCACTGGTAAAGGGTCAAAGTTATGGTAAAGTAATCCATTGTTTCTCCTAGATCAAATATTAGATCACATACCCGGACCTATATAAATCAATTTTATTCTCTAACTGTTTTCCTTTGTTCTCAAATTGCTAAAAGGTTGTGTGTTAAACCGACATTGGTTGCCGCGGAGTAATCCCTTGTCACCCTGTACAGAGACAATATTCTACAAACATAGTTCCATAAATATATATTGCATAATTACCACACAAAGTTAGTTTAATTTTTAATTCTCCCCTCATCCAGCCTCTCCATAGACTATCTCTTTGTCTCTTCCCCAACTCTGTGCTTTCTTCTCTCCCTTTTTCATTCTTTGTTTGAACGTCAATAACCAATTTAATTCCATCCACAATACAGACACCTGTTCACCAAACTCCTGCATTCAGCCCAGGATGAGGCTAATGAAGCCACTGCTTCACGCAGTTTGACAGCCAAACAAATGTTTTACCTGCATCGCTGTGTTGGTCTAAATGGTGTATAAGATAACACTTTATTGATCCCCAGGGGGGAAAGTCAAAAATGCCGTACCTATACAAGTCATTTCACCCCCTTGTTTTAGTTGAGATAAACACCAGACTCATTGTTAAGAGTGAGTCACCCCGAATGGAAAAGGGGACCCACCCATTGCGGTCTGGTGTCTGCCAGATAGATGAGATGTTTATTGGGGGTCACAGGTCAGGGGAAGGGGGTGTGGTGGAGCCAGAGGGAGAATTCTTCTTGTTGAATCCATCCGTGACTCTACGCTCCCCTCGTTTTCTTCCCTCCATCTCTGCCTCTTCTGTCAGAGCATTGTTAGGAGGCCGGGAGACACTCAGTGCAGCCCTCCCACACCTTGAGCCAAACGCACACTGCGATATTGTTCTAGCATCTGGGGACAGACTGATTTGGGTGAGGAGGGGGTTGAGGGAAGGCTACAGTAGTTGAGTTAGGAAAGGACCGGTGGAGCTGGCCTCAGGGCTGGGCTGATCACAGGACTGGATTGATGGTTTGTGGGGGAAGACAAATGAGGGGAAGGAGGCAAACATGTAAGGTAAACAAAAACTGGCTCCAGTGGTTCATTATGTTGCATGGGGACAGTGCTGTATCACATGCTCTGTTAAGTGTGTCTAACTGAGGCAAGTCCTTCAATAAGCTTGAATATATGACCATCTTGGTTTCTTTAATCCACCTGTAAATCAGTTGTTATTGGCCATTCGCGGTAGATTTTAAAGCATCGCTGTACCTAGATCAAAGCATTTTTTCCTCCCCAGAGCTCTCTTGGATTCTCTTGCACTCTCATTCTTCCACCCCTACCAACTCTGGCTCAAATAAAAACCTAGCCACGTCACAACAGGGGAGGTTGATATTGTCCCCACATTCTGTCTTGGCTCAGGCTGGTTTTGCCTCCAGCATCTGCTGTGCAGGGTTGGTCTGCTGGTTCTAAGCTCCCAGCTCACACGTGGCACATCTGGAGAAAGGATGATGATGATGATGATGCTGCTGCTGCTGATGAGGCCAGTATGGAGCAATTTATCCAGTACCAGGCTGTCCTAGTCTGATTCCAATATACACATGCATACACACGCATGCACACAACTCTCATCAGAACTGCCAGGCAAAGTCTTACCTCTCTGGCCCTTTGCCTTGCTATGTATAATGGATAAAAGCTGTGGGGGTGGGATGGCCAGTTAGTTGAAAAGATAAAACAGTTCTGCAAATTCCCAGGTGCTTGTTTATTTATGCCATTTTTAACATTGTTTCTTTTTTTTTTCAGTTCAACCCTCACCTTCTGACTAATGTGTTTATAGTTATTTTTGTTGCTGGATGCTAAATATAATTCATCTTTGAGTTTGTCCAGATAGTTGAAAGCTTGTTTGGTCTAGACCTATCAAAAGAGGAGAGCAATAGAGAAAATCTAAGCAGACCTATATGCAATCTAACTTGAAAGCACATCAACACTTCTTGTTGTGATAGCACTCCTGCCCTTCACCACACCAATCTATTTCACCACAGTACTCAACATGATGAACATACCCCTCCAGAGGCTTTGATGTGTATATCATGGAATAATTTTTCTCCTCTCTCCCCACCCTCTTCGCCTCACCCACACGCACTCTGGCTCCTTTCTATGCTTGCGAGTGGGAGCTGCTGTGTAATAAGAGAGTGAGTGCCGAAACCTTTCACAAAAGCCTACAGTGAGTAGACAATGAGCCTCGGGGAGAACACGGGCTATTGTGAAGGCTAAAATGGGGTGACCAACTCCTTCTCTCTATCATGCTGGCTTTCCGTCCCCCTCTGCTCCACATTTTCTCCTCCGCCCTTTTTCTCGAGGCTCAAGGTCTCGCTCTCTCAATCTCTGCCTCATGCTCTCACTCGCTTTTCTTTGTGCGTGTGTTATCAGGCTTTTCTCTTTTATGCTCACACTATTTCTCATCTTCTTTTCACACATTTCTATCAACTCTGATTCTCAGAACTCTACAATTCGGCGCTCTTGTCTTCTATTATTTTCTTTCTCTTTTTTTTTTCCTAGCCTGCAAAGTACGTCCACTTTCCCCCTTCCCAATCTCTCCCTTATTCGGCCTCTGATTTTATTCCATCCTATCTCTCTTCATCTCTCCCCTCCAGCTGTGGCAGAGGATGATAAGCCCCCCTATACTATCCTGTGCCCGGGCTGCCCTGGACAAGAGCTGCAGTGTGGAGGGTGCGGGGGTGGGGATGGGTGGGGACCTCAGAGAAATGGATTTAATCTGAATTACTCAAGCTGAAACCCCAGCTGTGTGTATGTGTAGGCAGCTTGGTTTCTGTGTGGTTGTGAGTGTACATGCATGTGTGCGCATGTTGGTGGTAGGCGGGGGCAAAAATGCAGTGCTCGAGCAATGTGAATTATTCTGGATTAGGACATCTGCTGTGCAATTCTAAAATGAGCCGTAAATTCTATGTTGCTGCATCTGTGTGTGTGTGTGTGTGTTTGTGTGTGTGTGTGTGTGTGTGTGTGTGTGTGATTAAGTGTAAAACTTTAATATAGAGTTCTACACATGCAGAGTGTATATGCATTTTTGGGTTTTATTGGGCTGTGTATTATGTATATGTGCATATTTAAGTGTATGCATACACATGTAAATACTCCCCTCTTCGCTGCTCCGTACCAGGCTGGCCCATTGCCCTGTTAAGGGGGGGAGGGGGAGTGGGGCTGTTACAGGGTAGTTCTATGCTTCTGCCAGTTCCCCTCCCATCCTACAGCCACGTTGTGTCCTGCTTTGGACACTGGCTGGCCATTCCTCCAGGTCTAATTATGGCCTGTTTTACATCTAGTTTCCAAATGAAAGAGAGATACAGAAGCTAAATATGCTTAAAATCTTGAATATTGCAAATCTTGAATGTATTGATTTATCATGACAAAATAAACATCTGCCTTTTTGTCTGGAGGTTTTCTAAAACCAAGACATTCTCTTGTGTGGAGTCTTAACTTGTGCTTCTGGAAAATTAATTAAAAAACACCTCTTTTGCTTTTGAAGGGGGAATAAAAACTATCAAAAGATGATTTTCAACTCTCTAAGAGGACTTCTGATGGACAATGGTCTTCAAAATGTATGAAAATGGCAATAGATGATGCCCCTTGCTTTTCTTTTTGCTTGGTGGTGTATTTTTTGTTTTGCTTGGATATCTGAACAAAAGAAAAAGTGTTAATTAAGTTTTTTGCATTTCTGCATAAATGGAATTTAAAAGGATACAATATTCCATCTACCTACAACTTGAACAGTAAGCGTACGGTTTTCGTAGTAGCCCCATTGAGCAAAGTTCTTTAAAGGCTAACTGTTTTGTATTTATATAAGTAATAGTCGATCAAACGAGCAGTGATGCTAATTTATCAAATTATTTGATGCCACAAGATATGTTGTCTTTTGAGTAAGAGGTGTCACTGATGTTTTAAACATTTGATTGAGTAAAAGTTTTCACCCAACTATCACTACAGCTGTGCTCTTTGTAAAAAATGTTTTACTCTTTTGAAAATGTTGGAAGTCATGAGTTAAAAATATTAATAGGTGAGCCACCTTGTGGGAACGTTTACAGTAAATCAACTCATTACAATGGCTTGGGGAAAGCATTGCAGTCTAATAATGTATAATTGTATAAGTATATTGTTCTCCTGTTTAATACAAAAGAAAAATACTTTTCCCTTTTTATATGATAAATTAGTCTTTCAGAGTTTATTAATCTGTCATTGGGCCGAGCGTCGTATTTCTTTTTGGACTGAGTTTAAATTGCTTATAGGGATAGGTAATTTTACCCAGCGTAAAAGTAACACACCTTTCGTTGCCTCTTTCCCACCTGCCTCGTAACAGGAGCCTGTCAAACCTGTTTCACCCTTAGGGCATATGCCACACTGCGAGCCCGGAGGGTGTATGTCTGTTTATTGTAAAGACAGAGTTACAGGAAGTTACCTTTGCTTATAAGTGCTTTTGCAAATTATTTGTGAGAACACAAATCTTCAACAATCTTCTCTCTTACTTCTTCTGTTTCATGTAAAAGGAGATGATGAGGCCCTCGGACAACGGCAGCCCCTCCACTAACTGCTCAGAGGAAGACTACCGCAACAAGCCCAATGAGAACTCCTACTGTTACCAGCTTCTCCAGGAGCTGGACAAGCAACGCAAAAGTGGCATCCTCTGCGACATCAACATAGTCGTATCAGGCCAGATGTTCCGTGCACACAAGAACATCCTGGTAGCGGGCAGCCGCTACTTCAAAACCCTCTACTGTCTGACCAAGAGTGAGGCCCAGGACCAGGCTACGGTCACACACCTGGATGTTGCTGCTGTGCAGGGCTTCTCCGTTATCCTCGACTTTCTCTACTCTGGAAATCTGCTGCTCACAAGCCAAAATGCCATCGAGGTGATGTCTGTTGCAAGTTACCTCCAGATGTCAGAGGTTGTACATTCATGTAGGGCTTTTATAAAGGATGCCCTGAATATCAGCATCAAGCAGGAGGCTCCTGATTCAGTGGTGGTGGACTACAACAAAAGGCAGACGGTGTCCAAAGACGGACAGAGAGGGCTGGATCGGAAGCCAAGCAACTTCTGGGCCACAAGCATCCTGTCAAAGCTGTCGATCAAGGCCAGCAACAATCAAGGAAAGGAATCAATGGAAGAAGAGGACGAAGGTGGCAGGGTGAAGGAGGAGTCCAGCGACATAGAGGTGACTAGGGTTGGGGGTAAGGGCTGTGCCCTGGTGACCCCCGGAGCCTCTGGTAACTGGACCCACCACAATGACAACTCGTCTGATTCAGCAGAGACCAATGAAACACGGTCAGCGAGCGGTCAGGTATTCATCTGGAACGAGCCAGCCACAGGTGGCGCTGCAGGAGCACCCGCATCAATAAAGCGAGAAGCCCCAGATGCTGCGGCGGGAAGCGGACGGAGGAAAAAACAGACCACCACACGCCGTTTTGTGTACAACTTTCCACCAGAGCCTGAAGAGGGATTTGACGAGGGGATGTTCATCCAGCCCTCGGCCTCCTTCCCCAGAGAGGACTTCTCCTCCCTTTCTGAAAATGCCGGTATGACACACGTTTGTACCTCCAAACACACTTCACATGCTCACCACGCCCAGTCCTTTCCCCTATAATATATGAATAGCTTTCACCGGTAACTCATGAATTTCTTATTTCTATTAGTCACACTGTATACTGTAAGTAAAAAGAACAGTTTCCCTTTTGAGGTGCATGCTCAATCTTTGTGACGTAAATTCATCTTTAGGGCTGTACCGAACCTAAGTTTCAAAGCTTCATTCATAACGGTTACAATTCTAAATCCACACTCGAACGTTTCACTTTTCTTTTTTGCTTGTCTTTTCATTCTGTTCCCAGTATTTTGGCACAATTGCAGATAAAGATTAGGCTACAATAATATTATTAGTATAATACTATTTGTAGAATTAGATACAATACTCTGGGCCTCTGCATTGTGTACACCTGTGTAGAGCATTCAGTTAAATGAGTTTATTCACTAAAGGGTACTTAGACATGCAAAGAACAGCGTCAAGGAAGAATTCAGATTAATTTATAACTTTTTATTATGACCAATTCGAAGATCCTAAAGGAATCACAGAAATGTTGTGAGAGAAATGCAATGGTATAAATATTCAGCTAACCCTTTGGCTAAACTTTACCAATATACGTCCATGTAAAGGCCCTGTGCACTCGTCTACGTAACTGTGGATATGTCTGAATACTTGGCCTAAAGCTAGATGGAAAATACCCCCAGTTATGTCAGGTAATATCATTAGCTAGCTTAATGCCCCACCCTTTCCCGCATTGCCATCAGTTTAACCTCTAATCACAGAGATTATTGTGACATTCAGTTTCTTCTTCTTCCAACATTTACTTGAAGCTAAATGATGCACACACAAACTAAGACACTGTTTTTATGGCGTCACCATTGCATCAGTGTTTGACACCTTGATTGACTGTGTATTTACGAGTATTTCAAATTTAAATGATGTAGGTTTGAACAATTCCTGTTCCCACACAGTGCATTTGTAATGATTTACCCACCAGGGGGTCAGTGGAAGCTGAAGAGGATAACCCTGATGGGTCACGTGGCTTTAGTATTTGATCCTCTCTTTGCTGTTTGCCAGCCTGTGAAATGTTTCATTATTTTAATCTAGTTCTGGGAAGATCGCACCTGTTTTGTTATTTGGGGGCAGCATTGCCTCATTTATTAAAAAGGTTTGACACCAAATAGTGACGGATCTAATCATGTCACACCCATGATCACCGATTCAATGCTAAGCTGTGGCCGCCCGCAGCGGGAAACACTGGCATGATCACTAGTTTTCATGATCGAATTATTGATCACGACACACAAAGAATGGATTTTTCCTGCTGTGACACCTAACAGGATATTTGCTTATCAAGCTTTTAACCTGCTGTGCACAGCCAAGACTTGAGTAACTCCCAGCCATGATCTCCACTAATCACTCCAGAGCAGGGGGCTTAGGAACGTTACGACCACCTGGAGTGCTTTGTCTCGGCACAGAGGTGTGTTTCCACATCGCTGCTGAGACTCGTTCTAATGAAATGACGAGATACTTTATATTTTAGGTCCAATTGATTGATTTCGAAGCAATTTAAGGGGTTCAGATGGGAATGCTTTAATGTTTTATCGAAGCAAATTATAAAATGGCGATATTTGGAGTGAGTTGGAGAGAGAGAATTATCTACCTTATCTGCTGTGCTTGGCAAAAACATTAAATCCCGATGAACTATTGCTCTTTTAATCAATTTTTAGATATTGCTTGATCAAGCTTTTGCACATCATCATCTTCTCACTTTCTCTTAGCCCTTTTGATACCTTGGATTTTTCTCTGTCCCTTAATCTATCCATCACTCCATTCATCCTATCCACATACAGTGAAGCGCTCTTCGTAATCTCTTCTCTCAGCTCCAGCCGTGTCCTTCTGTTGGCCCCATTAAGCGTGGCGCTCCATGTAACCCTAATGATATCTCATATTAAGTGGAGTGGTATGGATTGGGGGGAGGGGATGCGTGAGGCGCAGAGTGTGTGTAGAAAGAAAGGGAGAACTACAGTTTGTGAGTGAGAGAAGCCCTCCCTAATGCAGGGAAATGAAGAAAGCAGGGGAAACATTTCTCCCCCCAGGCGTCCCTAAATGCACTTGAATGCTGTTAGTGGCTCCAACTCCTCCTATGGTTCTTTTTTTAATGTGTGCACAAAGTGATCCAGGGTGTTGTTATGGCCTAGAGAGACGCTCACTTAAAGACTGAGTTTGTCTGCATGTGTGCTAACTCTCCAACCTTCTCCTCTTCATGTGTCTTTGTTGTTTAGCTCCATGTCTCTACTTGATGTATACTACGTTTCCAAATAAAGATATGGTTAGGACTTCAAGTAGGCTGTTAGGCACAGTAAAAGGTTTCAAGGCAACTGTTTACCCTTAAATGATAGTTTTGTGTTCAACAGTCCATTCATTCATACAGTGTACTCTATGTTAACAGTTTAAATATAGATCTCTGAATATTTAGTCTCTATAAGGGCTTCAAATTGTAAATATATATGTCCATCTCTCTCTTGTTTAACATGTGTGAGAGGCAGAAACATGCAACACACTATCCTGATGCTGTTTGATGTCGGGGTGAGCGGAGGGATTTTTGCCCATTTGTTTTAATGTTTTAGCCACTAGAAATGTACAATTTGCGTAGTTTTATATTAAAATTGTGAAGTTGCATTTATTTCTGTTTGTTTATCAGTGACCTCATACTGTGTATATAGCATTATTCAGTTCAGAAAAGTGTTTTCCAAACACTTTGAGTTGTAGTTCAGAGGTTTTGTGGCCGTAAAGTAAATGTGTTTTTGTTTTTTTTACAGGGATTTCTTTAACAATTTTTATTCTGTCCTTCTGTTAAGACAAGTTGAGACAGATGGGACAAAACGTGAGCTCTTCCTGCCTCCCAGTCTACAATTGAATTTATTATTATAAATGTTCAATAATGTAGACATATTTTTCTCCACACTCTAAAAGCTTTCCAGCCCTGCGTACAGGTTCTAGGACATTCTTTACTTTGTACGACGAAGTGGGATCCAGTGGTGTGTAAAGAAATATTCTGTATTGTTTTCTAAGTACTTTAAGGTAGAAAGCTGCTGTGTCATGGAGTAAAACTGTATGTGTTGCGTCGGAGCACTCTACTAGAGTAATGTCATGTTTCACTCGGGAAGTATTTTTCATATCTTTCAGTTTGTTCCCACAGCCTCTCTCTGCTGTCTAAGCTTGATTAATCTTATGTTTTATTCAGTGCTCATTTTATGTGATTCGCTCTGGATATGTGTCACATAATGTCTCAAATGTTAGTTACGCTTTACTGACATATTGCTTTACAAAGCAAAAAGTATGCATATGTATACGTATTAGCAATGTTTACTGTGGGTTATTAGATTATTACATAAAACACAGTGATGCAGAAGAGACTAGAAAGGTTTATTGCTTTGCTTGCAGACATGATTCAGCATCAAAAACTCATCTTTTGGTTTGTGAGATGCTCTCTCTAAAACTAGACCGTGCACGATTAGTCGTCACTGGCTTGCATATTTCTGTCCGAGCCTATGACCAGTCCTCCACCAATATTAGCTGTCCCAGTTTCCCTGAGTGATGTAACTCGTTTGGGTTTTCAGTTTGATCTGTGTGGTCATGCTCCAAGGATGGAAACAGAGTAGCCCAAATGGGGGTAATCTTTCTGCTGTTTAGTATGTCTTTCCTTTCAAAATGTGTACTTCCCCCCCCCCCCCCCCCCCCTCTTTTTTTAAATGTGTTTGTTCAGGGCTTTAGGGATTCATCTACAGATTATTTTATTAATTGGATGTAGTCCTTTTAAAATGCCATGGTGTAAACCCAAAGCTATTCAGTTTTATACATAAAGAATCTTGACATATCTTCACAATCTTCACGTACAGAGAGGCTGTAACCATGATCTTTATAGCATTTTGCTGGGAAAATGTCTGAAAGAAGTTTACAGAGTGACAGGAATGCTAGTGTTGTGTGGAAAAACAGTTGAAAGTGAAGGCTGGTTTCAACGATTTAAGTACTTTGCCATCACTGTCTGCTCTTACCATGCTGAGCCCCACAGCTCATGGCCAATAAATTCTTGGGTTTTCTCCAAACAACTCTGTTGGATTGTATAAAGGGTGCGTGCTGCGCACAGAGCAGGTGAAATGCATTTGCATACACACTAGTCTAGTCTGTTGAAGCGTGCACACGAAGGCACAATAACTTGCCCAATCCCTACGAGGTGCAAAACTGCCAGGGGCAGTCCATACCCTCCCTAATCCACTCTAATTCACTGGGGCTGTCCTCACTATTTCAAATATTGACCCAGGGAGAATGGACACACACACACACACACACACACACACTCACAGGGGCGTGTCTTTAATGGGCTCTAAGCGCTGAAGCTGGAGGAACCGGACACACACAGGTGCTCACACAGAAGTGCTTACAAAAGCTATGTGTAAGCTGAGCCGGTGTGAAGGCTCGACTCTAATTAACCCCCTCCCTGCTGGAGTCCTGGTTATACCATTAGTTTGTTGCCCCTGGCCTGGGGAACACACTGTTTTACATATAGTGTGTGTGTGTGTGTGTGTGTGTGTGTGTGTGTGTGTGTGTGTGTGTGTGTGTGTGTGTGTGTGTGTGTGTGTGTGTGTGTGTGTGTGTGTGTTTGCCTATATTGTTAACTGAAACTTCAATTGTTTCGTGTTGGGAGTGGTTAGTTGTGTACACAAGGCGGTTGTGAGTTGTGTAACCCCCCTCCAGGCTCTCAACCACCTCTCATCTCTCTTTCTCCCTCTCGCTTCTCTTGTCCCCCTCCTCCTTTCCCAGAGCTGGCCAATCAGATCCAGTATAGCATCATCCAGGACTTACAGCAAGGAGAGTCCTGGGAGAATGGTAAGACGCCGCACTCGCTAGACTTCTGCTAAAAAATAAAAAATAAAAAAAAAACACCAGGCTGCTTCGATGAAACTTGGAATCTTGAACTAAAATGCATCTTCTCAAATGAGTGTGAGCAGTCCAGTCAGAATGTCTCCTTGAATAAGAGATCAGACAAACACCCTAATTAAGGGTTCCTGTTAAACTAGCGTTCAAATGCGTAGCTGACCTGCATGATCGTGTTACACAATGATCTACGTTATCGCATCTATTTACAAACTATATGGGAATTACTAAAATCATTTTTATTCATATAGGCCAGACACATTTGCTTAAACTGGGTGGTGGGGAAGTAGGCGTTAGTAGGCGGCCATTGTCTACAGTACACAAGGCGGTGTGTCCTAAATCCATATTACGCACAAATTGTAAGTATGTATGCAAATCATCATACAAAAACACACTAGATGTTTGAATGTGCTGTTGATGGACGTTACTTTCCCACAGTGCAAAGGCTGTAGAGGAGCTGATTTAGTGTTGAATTTAGACCCTCTGAAGACTCATTTTGTCTGCTCTGTATGTGTAATGACGGAGAGTGAAAATTAAATTTCATCCCTAAACCTCTACATATCAGCGCTTAAGTGCTTTGCATAAAACATCAAAAGCATCGAGACAAAGTGGAAAAGAAACGCATTTATAAAAGGACATTAAAAAAAACTAATTAAAAAGCCAAGAGAACAAAACTATTAAAAGAAGCTAGAATAGAAGAATAAAAGCCACAGTGCAGATATCAAGTATTTCATTTAATAAAAGGCAGCGGCAAAAGTCTTCAGCTTTTGATTTGCTGAAATCAACAGGTTGTCGCACGTCTACAAGGTGTACAACAAACACTCGTGCACAGGAAATACACAGGTGACCTTGCTTTCTCATCAACCCTCCTCCTCCTTCCTCCCCCTAGCAACCTGCTCTGGCAACGTCTCTGTTGTGTGCACCCTGACTCAAACAAAAGCCTGTTCCCCCACTCTCTCTCTCTCAACCCTGAAGACAAGCCACTCTGTTTGGAGTCTTTTCAAAATCAACAGATTGCTTATTTACTTGTAAGGCCAGTAGCTTGTGCGCATAAACATCTGTGTTGATGTGAGGACAACTTGAGTGCTTTCTTTTAGACACTGAAATAAAAAAATATGCCATATTCTCTCGTTGTTAAGTAGTATAAAACCCAATCTTGATCGATGGTACATAAAGGAGTTGTATTTTGTTGTGTTTTGACGTCCATATTATGGAATATATCCAGAATCGTGTTGACTTTAGCAGCTGTAGTTTTGCAGTATTGGGTAATTAGCATTTGGGATTATGTAAAGTAGCTGCACATTGACAGTTTCTTAATATAATGAGGCATTACATTAATAGTTGTACCTCCTTTATAAAAAGCATTCCAGTTGCAATCACAGCTGTTAGTTTGGCAATGATGATCTCTTCAGTATCTTACACATTCACTTCTAATATGAATCTGCATCCTTCCTAACGTCGCTGAGGTGAGACCTCCAACAACATTGCAGACAGTTACTTAGCAACGGAGCCGGAGGGTGAAGTTTACATGGCACAGTAACTCGTTTCTATCTCTGCAGTTTAACAAACTTTGACTGAAGGGGCTTTTTGTGATGCATCAGTTTGTGGTGTCTTATTCTGTCTAATGGCTACTGCATCCTAACTCGGGGATTTGATAAACAGGATATTGGTTCCTGACACACCCCCCTCTCTCATTAGACGATCTATCGATACAAATGTAGCTTTTATGATCATTGTCTTCCATCTCCAGTTTGTTCTTCCAGTCAAACGAAAGAAAAGAAATCTTGAGTCAAAGAGCAACACCATGGTTGTTTTCTTTTCTTTTTTAGGGAAGCGAGACATGACAGGTGACAAGACAGCACTTAATATATTGGGTCTTAACATGACAAATAAGCAAAACAACACGTTATATCTTACGGTGTGTGTGTATTAGTGAAGGTGCAGGAAGTCTATTTTGCCCGGTCCGGGTAGAAAAGTTTTTTTTGGCAGGTGTTGCTATTGAACAATTTGTGTGTGTGACTAAATAACTTCATCTGCATGTTCTTCTGTCTCTACCCAGGCGAGTCCTCACACCTAGCCCTCAATAAGCTCAAGTGCCCCCACTGTAACTACATCGCCAAGCACCGGCGCACGCTCAAGAGGCACCTGATCATCCACTCGGGCGTGCGCTCCTTCAGCTGTGACATCTGTGGCAAGCTGTTCACCCGCCGCGAGCACGTCAAGAGACATTCCCTGGTGAGTCCACATATGCAAAGGATCCTCTCTTTTACACCACCATGTGAGGCACATCCACCATCTTCTGCCAAACACTACAGCGCTTTGGCCACCCTCACATCTTTGCACTCCACCCCATGGTTTGTCTCGGGCAGCTTTTGCTCGAGGGAGTGAGCGCATGTTTTTACAATACGGTAATTTATGGCCATGATATCTGTTTTCTAATGGAGGGAGTATCTTAGAGGCTCTCACAAAGTGGTACAAAACAGACCATCTCAGGCTGTATCATTGTACTGGCAGCACAACTTGAAAGGACAGGCAGGCATTGTTCTGGTACATAAAAATGTAATCTGTCACACTCTTAGAGCTAAATGGAGATTGTGTTACTCAGATTCCCTGTGTAGAGAAATGCCAAACTTGTAATAGTACTACCTCGAATTTAATGCTCCGTATTTAAACTTCATCAGTGTTTTAAAGGAATAGTTTGGCTTTTATGGAAATGCATGTATTGGTGTTCTTTCCCAAACATGTCTGTCGATGTAACATTTAACGGTTTGTACAACGTCTTGAAAAGTTGGAAAATGCTTAATTTCAAACAGGTATGTGTTCAAGGTTAGGAATATGCTTGAATTCTAATATACTCCATGAATAATGCCTGATTTTCTGCTGCTTTATCTACGCAATCGCTCATGCAAACCAAAACTATTTAAATATTTCAAATGAAACAATCTCTTCGTCACTTGTTTGTTGTCTCCTGGCGTCACACCAGTCTCCGAGCGCACCGCATGTAGCTAAGCGTTAAATAACCATCCAAAAATACCACCAAAGTTAATATGAACACCTAATATACACAGTAACAATATACAATGATTGTTTTGGGTACGAAGGACTTCTGTACATTTTATTGTTTGCATTTAGTTTAGGTACATTGTGCTTAAAGCTGTACTAACCCTGCGAGTAGTTAAAATGACCAGTGAATCCAAACTTCAAATGGCAACTTACCTGACTGACCTCATCTCCTCAACCCTCTCCGTCTCCATCTCGCTCCCCATCCCTCTTACAGGTGCACAAGAAGGACAAAAAGTACAAGTGCATGGTGTGCAAGAAGATCTTCATGCTTGCAGCCAGCGTCGGTATTCGTCACGGCTCGCGTCGCTACGGTGTTTGTGCAGACTGCGCTGACTCGCACCAGGCCACTCAGGAGGGCCTGGAGGCCATGGAGGCCATGGAGGGCATGGAGTTTCCTCGCGACGAAGACTTCGAAGGCGAGGAAGGGGAGGACCTGGATGGGGAGGAGCCTACCGACAACGACCAATCAAATTGGGGTGAGGGCAACGCTGGTGCTGCCCCGGAAGAGGACTAAGAATTTTAACAAGCTTGAGATACAAAACGAAAACAAAGTTGATGTTTATAATATATATGTAAACTAGCTGGTAAACAATCAACTCCAAAGTGCTATCAAACCTTGAGGTTACTTAATTGTGCAAGTATATGACAAAGAGATGGATTTAAAAACAAAAAAAAAAGGCTTTCGTAGAGTGGGAACTCCAAGATGTACAGATTTTATTATTGTTAAAATGTGTCCAACTCTGGGCCCCGAGCCCACAAGAGAAAGATTCTATCGACGAATAATATGATAAATCAGGTTTTTGGTGATGTATTTTTATTTCCTGTTCTTCGGGGGAGGGGGGGGAGTTGGTCAGGGTGATGATGTAGTTTTTGAGTTGGGATAGGCCAATCATTTAAAAAAGCGAAATGTTAATTATTTAATTTATGAAGAGAGCTTATTATGGTCTTATCAATCATTTTTATTTCTGTTTTTGTCTGCAAGCAGAGGCACAGTAATTGCTGTTGCTTTCTGCACAATCTGAAAGTATATTGCGTGGTGCTTGTAGAAGTACACAGAAGAAGAGCATTATTGTCCACAGGAAGATTTTTAAATGGCTCTGTAGATCTTGTTTAGATGCGCTAAAATATTTTATTATTCTTTTCAAATTATTTTTCTTTCCCTGCAAAAATCTTGGAACCAAAAAATCTGTTTTGTGACTCTAATGTATCACAGCCATATTTATGATTAATTTAAGAGGGCTGTGATATTGTGCCAAACAGACCGCACACCAAGGTTTAGCAGGAAGCAAAAACTACTGAATATGCTTAAAAAAAAAAAAAAAGAAGAAAAGACGACGTGAGGTTTTTTGTTAAGCGGGGGGAGGGGGGGGGAGATGAATGGAAAAAAAATAAAAAAAGCGAAAGTACAAGGGGAAATGTTATTGCTAGCTTTATACAAATCACGGCGTCACAGTAACACTTTATTATTAAACAAAAGCATTTGACTTTCACTTAAAGCTTGAATTTTGCCAAATGACGAAACGTTTGGTGCTGTAATGCTTGTCGCAGAATACTGGACCTACTGGCTATATATGATGTTTATAATCATAAAGCTTAAACTGACTCAGTTATACATATGTAATCAGCTTAAACTATAGAACACTGTTGTGCTACGGCGACTATCAGGTATGCTTTGCCATTGTTTTTAAGCTTTTTATTTTATTTAATGCACACAGAGACACACACATACCATTTTGTAGAACTACCGGCAGTACTTGTAATTTCGAGGACCTAAGTCAACATCAATACCTGTATACGTTTGTTTATATTTGGTACTGAGTTGTAAAGTAAATACAGTAGATATATATTTTGAATCACTTGAACGTTGGTTGTGAGGGGAAAGAAGTGTGCAGAAAATCATGATGTGTGATGTGTAAGTCTGAAAGAAACTCCATTTCTCACGTGTAAAAGGTAACAACATGTCATCGGTTTAATTTGATGCAAGTTTGTCTTTATTTCTTTAGGTCTGCCAGGTAGAAAAACACTTTGTTCCACAAAAAGTGAAGCTCTATGGCGCCTCATAGACATGCACTTACTTATGTGTTCATGAAAATAATTTTTATCTTTGTTTCTTCGCTTCCCGAAAAGCGGGTCTGAATGGAACTATATAAACTGTTGTGTCTTTCTTCCAATGCGCAACTTTTTTTTATTAGACATTTTTGTTTTTTGTTATTTAATATTATATATTGACTCCAAAATGCAATCAAGACTGTTAATTTCTATTTGTCCAACCAAAATTGTTTTTAATTATTGTTGAACTATGATGTATGAGAAAAGCCAGGTGAAAACTTGCTTAGTGTAGAAAATCCTTGCTCGTGTCTGTAATTGTTGAGATTTTTAAATGTTTTTATGCTACAGAATCATTCACTTTACCCTAGATACATAATTTTGTCTTTTCCACAGATGTTTCCTTTCTCCTTTGTTATTTCATTAAGCACATATTTTCTAAAGAAACACAGATTGTTTGTGGGTTAAAACCTTGGAACAGCAGTATCTGTTCATATGCAGTGGAATTTACAGTATGTACTGAAGTGCGAATGATACAGAAGATGTGTAACTTCCCTTTACTCTCGTGGAAGAAGATATATTTTAAGTCCTAGAGATATTCATCCTCTTCGTGTCACTTTTACCTTCAAATCACTGTGGGAGGGGTTATATTACGGATATATATATATATATCTATATGTGGAGATTATATGAGATAAATATAAATATATATATATATATATATGAAGAAGATATTATTTAACTAGTGGATTTACTTAATGGAACACATGGACGGTCAGCTCCAAACCTCCTGACGTGGTGGTTTATTTCCATGAACTTTAACCTTTCTCCGTCGCGCTCTGTTCACGCCGTGTGCTTGCTCATCACACCAACCTGTTGTCTTGTTTGTTCTTTTGATACTATTTACCATTCTACTGATTTTACTGTAATGAATGAAACTCAAAACTATGATGTATCATTTTAGATTTTATGCTGTATTTGTTATATGGACAAATAAAAAAAAAATTAACCCACGAAAACTAAGCAAAAACACTACAGATGTAAAGCAGAGGTTTTTTTTCCCCAGCTGTATTTTTTTACGCTGATGCTAAAGGTTGTATTTTTCAATTTCTCTCGAACTTTAACAGTGATGCAAAACTCGGGCCGCGCCTCAGTGCCCTCCGAACACAAAGCAAATTCAGGTTACTCTTTTTACGTTTTTATCAAAAGGTTTTCAAAGATGGAACTACATTCTCCTTTTTTCTGTCTGAATTGTACTACTGTTCCTCTCTATACTACATTTTAAGAATAAAACTTTGATATTGCTTTAACCTTTTTTGTCTACTTATTTCCCCTTGCTCTTGTGACTCTTCGTATTTAGAACTCTACACCAAACTAGAACAAGGCGCCACCAAAATAGCCTGACGCATGCTTGTATTCCACATCATCCAAAACAATGATTGTATTTTTTACTATAATAGCCCTGTTAATGATCTGCTCATGCTCATAGTTTCACATTATACTTTTAAATGTCAATTTAATGACAGTTGTTCTATCTCTGGCACAATTGCCGAGTGAAACTCATGATTCTCTTAGCACAAAAATATATCTAGGGTTGAAAGGATGCAATGGTTTAATCTCAACATGGACTACACTGTTTTCAAATGATTTGCATTATGTGTTAAACAGACGTATCTATCATCGTGTTATAGTCTGAATCCTCTCACGCTAAACATTCGAGCAAAGTGTCATAACCTTTCAAAAATCACATTTCATTTTATGCTACAATATTATGGCAGCTTTATTGTTTTTGTATTTTACAAATGAAGTGTATCTGCATCGTAAACAATTATGTGAGGGTTGCTTTAGTGTTTTGAGAGCTGCAACAGAGTTTCAGAAAAACAAATGTAAGAGTGTGTGACAGTTTGCACAGTGACACAGTTCTCACTGACACACCTGTGGTTAAGGATAACAACAGGGTGACGTACAGCACAGCGAGAGGGACGCGTTCCTCGTGATCGGGTGATATTTACTGAAAGCTGCAGTCAGATTTACATGCATCTACAAATAAACCTTTAAAAGGAAGAAACATAATCCAACCGCCTTCAAATGTTTCATCACTGAATCCTTTTAAATCTGATTTTCTCTCTCGGTTCTCCTGCCAAGGAATGTGATCTCTATTGATTTGTGGATTCAAGGTGCTGCCATCTGCTGTTCACAATCAGGATTAAAACACCATCTGATTCTTTGTCTGGGCCGACACCAGGTGGCAGCACTTCTCTTTACATTTCTTCCTGCACGATCAAACAGTAAACACAGCTCCTGCACTGTCCCAGTTACTCAGTGAGATCACAGCTGGAAGAATCGATCGATGCATTGATGAAATACAGGCCTGCTCACACTGGGGTTGTGGGTTTTTATTATTCCTCTGCACAAATCTGGAGCAATGCTTTCTGATTTTAAATCATAAATTACAAGCAGTGATTTGATCCTGGCCTAGATTTTTGCCTAATTTATATTAGTTTGCGAATGACTAATATAAGCTGGAGGACCAACGTAGAGACAGCCACATGTAACACAAATAATAAGACTATAAAGCTTGGTTTAATGTTTCCCTGCTGGATTTCCTCTCACATCCTTTTATTTGGATATTAGAGACGTACAGCGAAACCTTTGTGCTTCCCAGATAGTCGCGTAAACACATTTATGGCATGAAATCTGATAAGATCTTCCTGTTCCAAAGCATGCACGAAAAGCAGAAAGAAAACTTCATTCGGGAGCACACACTCGTTTACACAGGGAGATCTGATGGTACACTTTTCTGTGACAATTTATCAAATTTTATCTAAATGGCTGAATGCAGCAAGTTTGCACCAGTTTGGACTATATTACCTGAAACCAATGTGAAGAATGCATTAAAAGTCAAATCTACTGATGTGTGTTTGTCATGCTGATTTTATGTGGTACATGCAGTGCTGTAAATTCAAACTGTACAAGCCTCAGGCCTGCAGGTTTATCATAGTGTGTTTATGTCTGTGTGGGCATGTGTGTTGGAGTGTATGTGTACACACACAGAAGGAGTCATCAAACATTGGCCTTGTGGGCAACCACACTCTGCCCTATTCTTTCTTGTGTGGTGTGTGTGTGTGTGTGTGTGTGTGTGTGTGTGTGTGTGTGTTGTGTGTCTGTGTGTCTGTGTGTGCGTGTGCGTGCATGAGCCTCCTTCCCATTCACAGGCCCTTTTGTGTGGGTGTCTGTCAGCGGTGTTGTCTGCAGGCAGGCCCCCATTGTGTTGAACCACTGCTCCATATTGACACAGGGCCCCTGGCGCTTCGTGTTCCCATGGCCCCCCAGCCACGGCGGACGGAAGGCTGAAACCGGAGCCCCGGACCTGGGGAGAGTTTGTTTGCACTCTCCTTTCTCTCCCCTGGTGCTCCTGGAGCTCTCGCCCACGGGGACGGGGCTAAACGGATGGCGGCATAGTGCAAGTGTGTGTGTTGGTAGTTGTAAGGGATAGTTTAGGGGGGGGGGTTTGTGTGTGTGTGTGTGTGTGTGTGTGTGTCTGTGTGTGTGTGTGTGTGTGTGTGTGTGTGCGTGTGCGTGTGCGTGTGCGTGTGTTAAAAAATATGAGGTGGAAAGACAGGTAATCATGTAGTCACAGCTGCAGTTGTCGACAGGGGAACCCCACTGCCACCCATCGTGTGGGTATGAAGTGTGTGTGTGTGTGAGTGTGTGTGGGTTTGACCTTCACATCATATCGAGGCCCTCAGAGGTGAAAGGGAGAGCAAACATTAATTGAGAAAATTCTTCTCTGATCATTATTATCTCCTCTGTGACCGGCTGTGACCCTGCACTGGTGTTGAGACTAATCTAGTTCTCGGCAGGACGGCCTGATACTGCCTTTCACATGGCCTGCAGTTACACTGCAGCTTTAAAACTGACTTTGATGTGACAGAGCAACCTTTTGTTTCTGAGTAATCTTTGATCGGTGTTCCACCTTTGAAGGGGAACTCCATTGATTTTACACATACTGTGAAGGTTAGTTTTAAACTTTAGAGCTTTCCAAAGTTTGAGGCTTGAGACCTCAATATGTGACAGAAAACCTGCATCGTAAACAGGGTTTAAAACACGAGAGCATTTAACAGGCAGGCAAGACCTACTGAGAGATGCTACAACACGATAATGCTGCTCGATTTTGAATATTCTTGTCTTTTGTAATAGGCATATACTTGAAATACTAAAAATGTAAACGTGAAGTGGAATAATAATAAAAACAAGTGTGAAAAGTGTGAAAATGAAAGATAAAAGATGTGAAAATGAAAGATAAAGGACAAAGATTTCTACCATAGTGACCTTACAGTGTGCATGTATTATGTATTTAAACAAGATACAGAAACATTTAAAAACTGGAAGTGAAAGGTTGTGTTGCGCCCACAATTTTGGGTGTGAACTGCTTTTGGTGTATATAAAAAAAAAGTAAAAGCAGTTCATGTCTTGACAGTGACCTGAACCAGTGAAAGTGAAAGTACAGCCTCACCTAGAGAAGAAAGAAGAGAGATCCTCTTTGAGGATTCCTATACATGAAGCGAAATAAAAGGACTAAAATGTCAGAACACTCCACGAAGGAGTGGCAGAGCAGGAGGGGGGTGATGGGAAACGTTGGTTGATGAAATAAAACGGGTGTATGTGGGGGTGGAATTGCTCCATCCATGCCTCCATCCGGCTGTGTATACAATGGAGCTCGGGGCACAGAGTGTGTGTTTATGGCACACTGGCGGGCTTTGCTGTGTGAACCTGGCAGGGGCACACAAATAAACACACACACACACACACACACACACACATACACACACACACACACACACACACACACACACACACACACACACACGCACGTAAGGGAAAGGCATTAGCATGTGAAAACGAAAGGGCAATTAAGATGGAGAGTTTACTGGCTTTCGGTGAGGTGGCCTCTCTTCTTTCATTTTTCTTTTCAGTCTTGCTTTATTTAGGGCCACCATCTCCAAGTCATGGCCAACACGATCAATACACACACACACACACACACACAGACACACACACACACACACACGCACACACACACACACACACACACACACACACACACACACACACACACACACACACACACACACACACGCACACATTGTGCATGGCAGTGTTTGTGCCAGATATTAACTTGTCGCCTCAGGCTTCCCTCTCTCTGGTGTCTGATGACAGACATATGTGTATGTTGTGTTTACACAAGAGTATTTGTGTTTATGATTATGTCTGTTAATCCAGCAACAAACACGTACACACACAAACACACACTCACTTTGTCATGTCGTGTTCATACTTGCTTTTTATTTGTGGGACCACATAGTTTTTCTTTGATGTCCTATTTGTGTGCGTGTGTTCCTCAGGCTTTGCCTGCATCTGTTCATGACCGTGTGTTTGTTTATAAGTGGTGTGTGTGTGTGTGTGTGAGAGAATGTGTACACATACATCATCTCAGCGTGTGTCCCAGCGTGTCTATAGTGTCAAAAAGTGACAACACGTGTGTGTGTGTGTGTGTATGCATGTGTGTGCATGCGTGTTTGTGTGTGTGTGTGTGTGTGTGTGTGTGTGGGTGTGTGTGTATGCGTGTGTGTGTGTGTCTAAGGGAAGGTGCTGGTTCCCACAGCTCAGATCTAATTCAGTTGTAACTCAATCTCCGTGTGAGTGCAGCTCCTCCAGTGCTCTCCTCTCCCTCTGGAGTGTGTGTGTGTGTGAGTGTATATACATATGTGTGTGTGTGTGTGTGTGTGTGTGTGTGTGTGTGTGTGTGTGTGTGTGTGTGTGTGTGTGTGTGTGGCGGGGAGACATTTTCCCTCTCGGACCCCTTAGTATCAGTTTACTGTGTCAACGCCAGGAGCTTGACGGCAGCAGCCATTCAGGCATCTGGGAGGTTATGGGACACTGGTGATGTGTGTGTGCATGTTTGTTTGTGTATACCGTATATACTGTATGTGCATGTGTGGTTTTCCGGCGGGATAAGACATGACATGCCGCACGTCCTTCCAACAGACGTGAGAGAGCAAAGGAGGGATAAAGAGGTGTTAAACTGTCACTTTAAGAATGTCTTGCTAGTAAACATCCTCAATGAAGACGCCCAGTTATACAAACATCTGCATCTCTTTGTGTATTATTATTTTCTTTATTATACCTTATCTTTCTTTCTAAGTTAACAGTAGAAATATGGAGTTACAAAGAAATGTATCAAGAATGGGTGCTTGCATGTGTTTGTCCAACGCAGCACCCTGTGTTTGATTGCTAAGTTGGTGTGAACGCTCACATGTTAAATAAAGGTATTTCTGAAAATCTAAATCTGTCCTGAAAACAATAATATATGTGAAGGCTGACTGAAACATGTACTCACTGTGTCATAAACCTAGAAATAAAGAATAAACTGTGACGAGTTTTAACAGCCTCAGGTTTAAGGTGTTAATGTCTACCAATAGGAATATGCAGACATTAACACAGTAAGTGACACATTGGCTGTTAGTGATACAGGATAATGTTTTTTGAGCTGGTTGATTAGTGATAAGCTTATTTTAGCTTAATTCTTTTGACACATTTAATTTATTTTAATTTTCAAAAAGTCTGTTAATAATGTTAAAGCGGATAAATGTTGTAAGAATGTACACTATGCAGTCCAGAATAAACATTGATGGTGAATAGTAAGACAAAAATGACTAAATTAAAATGGAGAATTCATTAAAGTTTTCACTGTCAACTAAGCTTTTGCACAAAACTATATAAAAAAAGTGAAATCTTTAATTCATGCATCAGATGCCAATAATAACAAAACGTAATATATTGAATTTGGTTTTATTATAGCCAAATGTGTAGTGATAACCAGGCCTGAGTGCTTTAGAGTGAAGGATTTTAAGATATTAATGGAAGAAGGAACAGCCAACCTCAAAGAACAACTGTCAAGATGTTGAGAGCAGGATTAGAATATGTACCTATGTGAGGTACAACAACAACAACCACAACAACAACAACAACTACAACAACAACAACTACAACAACAACAACAACTACAACAACAACAACAACAACTACAACAACTACAAATACAACAACTACAACAACAACAACAACTACAACTACAACTACAGCTACAACTACAACAACTACAACAACAACAACTACAACTACAACAACAACAACTACAACAACTACAAATACAACAACTACAACAACAACAACAACTACAACTACAACTACAGCTACAACTACAACAACTACAACAACAACAACAACAACAGAGAGAGTGATTTGTGTAATGTTTCCTTTGGCCTGCTGTGGCGTCTGAGGAAAGAATAAAAGTAAGGAGGGAGGGTATGAATGAGGGGGGGGGGGCAGACAGAAAACAAATCCAAACAGATGTGAGCGATTGTGGGAGCGCTGTGTGTGTGAGTGTGTCTGTGTTTGTGTACGTTAAAAGAAAACATCACAAGGGATCAGGCAGGCCGGGAGTGTGTGTGTGTGTGTGTGTGTGTGTGTGTGTGTGTGTGTGTGTGTGTGAGCGGCTGAGGGCATGTGGGAGTGATTGTGTAAAAATAAATGTGTGTTTGTGTGTGCGTGGTACTGTTAATGCAAATGCTAGAGTTTTAATATTCAAGTGTTTATACAGTCACTGGTGTGCATTCAGCACTTTGTTGCATTCATGCAAGGGTGAGTGTGTGCGTGCGTGTGTGTGCGTATTGTGTACTGACTGAATAGCATGCGGTAGACCAGGCAAGAGGAATGCTTGTTAACGGTGTGTGTGTGTGTGTGTGTGAGTGTGTATATGTGTGTGTGTGTGTGTGTGTGTGTGTGTGTGTGTGTGTGTGTGTGTGTGTGTGTGTGTGTGTGTGTGTGTGTGCATTCTCTCAGCCGTGGAAGTTGGGATGCTGTGGCTAAAGGTGTTGTTGTCGTTGGGCTTGTTAACAACTCATCCATCCTCTCCTCCTCTCTTGTTACATAAGACAATGGATCTCAGTCCCAAACACAACAAAATGCCTGCTGGCACACAAACACACTCTCACACACACACACACACACAAACACACACACACACAGACACACACACACACACACACACACACACACACACACACACACACACACACACTCATTACACACATTAAACGTACTAATTAAACACTGTCTCTATTTTACCTATACACAGTTCTTGTAAATTATTTGTAAATGATTCAGAAATGATTAAAGATGACACTTAAAGCAAGACTGTGTTGCCTCTTCTTCTTATAAATATATAGTTAGAATTCAATAGCTATAAAACACAATTACTCATTTGAAGATGCTCTGGTTTTGCTGCTCTATGGCTTTTTTTGGTCTGATATTATCGTAAGTTTAGTAATGTTAGCTAAAGTTAGCAAACAGTAGACACGTGCGATGTAACTGACATTACTGTGTAAACATGTTGCCTTTAGGGCTCTTCTCTACATGTCAAAGATAAACATAGTTATGTCCCTAAAGCAAAGGAGATTCTTGGCATATAAAGTCAAAATCGATTTGCCATGATCCTATAATCATCACTTTTGGCCACTGTGGCTCCTGTTATTCAACATCCTTTTTCTTTCAAGGTGCAAGCAAGCACCAACCTCTGGGTCTAAAAAATGAAGCCAATCTGGAAGTGCCTTAAACCTGCAGTCTTTCTTATAGCCAGCAGGGGGCGACTCCACTGGTTGCAAAAAGAAGTCCGTTTGTGTAAAGGTCTATGAGAGGATTACTCCATTCCTCACTGGATTTATTAGCTCAGTAAACGGTCGTTAGTTTCAAGTCTTCTTTAGGGAGCGTGATGTTCATTTTGTAAATGATGGTCCTATTTAGAGTGAAATAGACGATGAAGTCATGAAGCTTATGCTTCAGGGCGTGGTTACATTGCGATTGGACTAGACGCTACCATGGGCATTGTCCAGTCTGGGTGTTTACCATGTTTTCATCTTACAACTTTAACCCATTCACAGTGTATTTTCAGTTCAGGAAAGATAATTATGTATATATATATATATATATATATATATATATATGTATATATATACATATATATATATATATATATATATATACATATATATAAATATATATATATATATATACATATATATATATATATATATATATATATATATATATATATATATATATATATGTATATACATATATATATATGTATATATATACATATATATATATATGTATATATATACATATATATATATATGTATATATATACATATATATATATATATATATACATATATATATATATATATGTATATATATACATATAATATTTGTTTATTTTTATGTGTTATAAGTGTAATTCCTCTGATAGAAGTGTGTAAATGAGATGACTCTCTCGCCCTCTATGTACAACATCCTGACATACACACAGGCCACTGTGTGTGTATGCGTGTGCTTGTGTGTAAAGACTTTATTTGCAGTTGTATCTGGTCACAGAGGCGACGTTACTGTAGCACCCAACAATGACAAGAGCCAAGATGTCTGCTTGATTGGTTTTTAAAAGACCCACCCGAGAGACTTGTCCAGCCCTATTGGCTCCCGTGTGTGTGTGTGTGTGTGTGTGTGTGTGTGTGTGTGTGTGTGTGTGTGTGTGTGTGTGCGTGTGCGTGTGAGTGT